>NC_137833.1:18203861-18316361 GCF_963921795.1 Nannobrachium achirus
TTCAAAAGTTAAAGCACAAAATTGCGTGTAATAATGCATTCCCAGTCTAAATGGTTTGAACCCCCTCCCCCTATGAAGAACATTCATGCGGGGCCTGCAGTGAATCCTTGTACCCAGGGCCCAGAATTTGGTGCGACACCCCTGTTTGGTGCGCGCCACCCCTGCTTGGTGCGCGACACAACGTGCAACCAGACATGAAGCGGGCATAACATGCCAGCGCTAATCCAGAGAAAGCAAAGTCAAGCTCATACGGTAATATAGTGGCACGGCTGTAATGAATTGCGCTGTCAGAGACATGGCTGCGGCGGCCGTCGCACAGACCCGGTCATAAAGTGGCCTCCAGCATCGTGATGTAATGCGATAGCAATAATGATAATAACTGTTGTGGTAGAATCGTGTTTGAAGCTGGACCACTCCTGTCCTTATTTGACATTCTGCTGATGGCTGTCCTGGAGGAGAGTGCAACAAGGGAGGAGACTGTTCAGAGCATGCTGCGGGGCTGTGCCAGTGGCCTATCAGTCACTGTGACAGCTGGGTCAACAGGGGGATTGCAACTTTACAGTCTGTAGCCAACTCGCCACACGGTTTATTGAAGTCTATTTGTGGAGGTAAATTTAGTGCAGGTAGATGCAAAAAAAAAAAACGCAGCGATCAACATATTAGTGTCGCAAATCTCCGCCAATTCCGCCGGCGCTCCATAGGAAAACAGTTTATTGTAAAGTGGATAAAAACGCTGCTAGTGATAAAGCATTAGTACTTGAGCTGGTGTGCAAAGTATTGTGCATTAGCCACAGAGCAACCTCCCCCTATTCTGTGTGAGCAGCTGCATTTTTCCCTTCACACCACCCCAGGAGCATAAACACAGGTTCTGGGAACCATATGAACAATTTGTTCAGGGCACCCTGTAGTGTGCCCCGCCATTTTTCTCATGGACGATCCTTCTACTGAAAGTGACAGTTTGCCCTCCCACCTTCTCCCAAGTTCCTCTCTCTGCTCTCCCTAAGCGCTGTCTGCTAGCCGTCTGTTTCTTCCCACAGTTTACCTGCGAGAGGATAGGCCAGTGGCTGAATGTGCGTGCTGTTTCTCATTAACGCCCGGCCTCACCTTACTACAGTGAAACAGATTCAAACAAGGCTTTCTACTGTTGGACATTGAACATCTTCTCTGGAGGAATTCAGGGTCAAGTGCCCTGCTCAAGGGTTACCTGTAGTAATTCTGTAAAAGTGTATAATGTATTTGATTTAGCTATATCTGGTCCACTTCTATAACCTCTAGGCTAACAAGCCTAAGTTTGTCTATTCACTAATCAAAAGCTTAGCCTCATTAGAGCTACACCATGTGTTTACTCTTCTAATGGAAGTGGTTAGATTACTTGTTTGTTTGGTCATTATAGGCGGTAGCAGGAGGCAAGCTGGAGTGGTCATTGAAGGGTAGCCTAGATGTAATTGACATTTAACTGAAAAATGCTGAATATCCAATCCAACTTTATTCATAGAGCACATTTCAAAACAACAGAGTTGACCAAATTGCTGCACAGTAGGCATAACAGCAAATAAAAAACATAATGCAATTCAAATGAACATACTGTACTATACAATTAAACATGAGTATAAATATCAAGCAGGGTTAAAAGCCAATTAAGGATTAAGTATATACCAGTATGCAGTAGATACCATACACTGAAAATGCTAATGTCTCTCACAGCAGTAAATCCAGACTGCAGGGCCAGTGTGCGAATTGCTTCTAATGCTGTTCAAATTGAAGGCCCCTTGTGCTTTTCTTATACTTAAAGTGGACATTCTTTAGTCTTAAATTGTCTGGGCACAGCCTCATTTGGGATCCTTATGGTTTGGTTCAGTTCTTTTCAGTGCGGAGACATTGTGGTGATCCAAACAGTCGATAGTGCTCATAGTCACAGAGCTGGAGTACTTTGCGATATCATAGGTTCAAATCTTCTGCACTATTTCTCTTCTCAGCTCCATGTCATGCCTAAGTAGCCTGTACAGTGAAGCAGAAATGCCCTAAAAAAAATATAGTGCGGTAGATAGCAGAGTGCCACCGGTGGTTAAAGACTCGGGGGATCAGTGGCTGACATTCCCAGCAGTCATTATAAGCCCAGTGATGATGGTAATATGTCCCATGAGAACCTTTGACTCGGGTCGGCCTCTGCTCTCCCCCTATGGCCATTTAACTGCAGCTGCTGTCATATACCATTTTCTGGGGAACAGAGTGTACATACCTGTGAATAATGTTCTCATCTTACCTGCGGTGTAAAGCAGGGATACTCAAACCTCTGAACCGGTGGGCCACATTACAAAAATGACAAGGGTCCGCGGGCCAGTTGATAAAATGACATTACTTGATAACTTTTTGCTTTATTTCCATATAACTCAAGACAAGTGTAATGTGCATTGTTTTATGGCTTGGAATTCCATTTATATTCTGTCAATGACAAAATTTGTAATCAAAGTAATTTGCTAAATTTTCTATCTTTTTAATAATTCTGTGAAATTAGCATATTCCACAAAAACACCAAAACAAACTAATGTACGTTTGTCTGCTATTTGTCTGGGTTGATACCTGTCTGCCTGCTATCGAGTGGGATAACATTAAAGATAGCTGAGCACAACTCTCTTTCAATTGCTTCACAATGTTATTTATGACGTTGCCACATTCAGCACAAATGGCTTTTTTACAGAAAATAAACTTGTGAAAATTGATAGCTAAGGAAAATAAAATAAAATAAAACAATCTACTTAAAATAGATTACCCAGACTGTTTAGCTACCAAATGGCTAATGATGCAGTTGTTAAGTAGAGCTACAGTACGTCTCTTCATTTGCATTAGGCCTACAATAACATTTTGGGTATGCTAATTAGTTGGGCAGAGGCTGAGCCACCGGTAAAAAAAAGAGAGAGGAAAAAAAAAACAGCAAAAATCGGCGATTTCTATGGCCGTTTTCAAGATGTTTTGGCCATTATCTCTGGAACGCAAGGTCCAATCTGCTCAGTTTAAATCTTGTTGGATGCGCAACTTTGAGGACATTAAGCTGGTGGGTCAGAATTGGGCCCGCGGGCCGGAGTTTGAGTATCATTGGTGTAAAGGATTCTCTTTGACATCTCGGATATTTGTGATCCTTGTGTTGTGGTGTAAATTCAAAATGTTTATTACCATCTTCAAATTTATATTCTCTGGAATCTCTGCCCATTTTATATTTTCTCAATAAGACAGTGTTTTCTCCCTTCAGTAAATCTACATCAATTTTTGTGGCTGTAACGTAACTCTAGTTTTCACAGTCCTTCTCTGACATTGCCTAGAGGACACATTCAAATTCAATTCTCTGTAAATCTGCAGTTCCCAAATTATGCCTGCTTACATTTATGGGATGCATGTGAGATGACTTGCCAAATAAATCAATCACGTCTTCTTGTGAAGGCCCCCTTTAGCTCCCCCCTCTTTCTTTCTTTCTTTCTTTCTTTCTTTCTTTCTTTCTTTCTTTCTTTCTTTCTTTCTGTTTCTCTCTCACACACGCATGCACACATGCTAGCCCTGAAACATGACGGTCGCTGATAACATGACGTACGACCGTCATGGATGAGGTTGGAGGACACAAATTCATTTGTGTCTACAAACTATACAAACGTTCAAATTTCACAAACAAAGTGCTTAATAAAGTCACAACCCATTGTAAATCTTGGCCGGCATTGTGTTTTTTAACTCATTCGTAGTTTTCGCCCGTAAATCCCGCAGATTTCTCTATGTCTTTCACTGCTGGCTTCTCCTACCTGTTAACGCGGGCGCTCATCCAATTCCCATCGTGCGCGATCGGACACTGCTATGCATCGTGTGTTCGCGTATTCCATCAGCTTCTCAAATCCGTTGAAATTTTGAAAATTGATCAATCCGTTCTCCATCTGTAAGCCGCGGAGTTCACACAGTAAGCTAACGGGCCAAAATAGAGGACGGACCACCCGCTTCCGGTTTAGGGCTCAATGTTAAACTGGTCCGCTCAATAATGTGTCCGTGTAGAAACGATGATCACGGAACATTAGTTCCGGAATTTTAGTTCCGCTTCGATAAAAATTTTTTTTTTATTAATTTTTATTACATTTACGGGTTCTACGGGCATGGCAGAGAAGTGGGTACAAAGGGGTATTTTTTTGGCAGCATATGAGTTAATAAGAAGCCTTTTTTATCAGATATTTTTGCAAGGCCACGCCCACATTTCAGTGTTCTATAGAGACACACGGGCGCCTACAAATTCACGGCCCCTATTGTGACAGCGACCCCACTTCGGGTAAGGGAGAACGGTGCACTGCAGCGTCCAATGCAATCCCAATGAGAGGCATCGTGAAATATCATAATTTCAGTGGTTGACTACTGAGGCCATAGCGATTTTTCTTTGTGTTCTAATAAAGTGTCCCATGAGTTTAATTTGGCCTTTTTAAAGTGGCATATCTGTCATCTTGATACATTACCTACAATATACTTTAATATACTTCATCTGTGAGTCAAAAGTGCTAGCATTGGAAATCTTAAGTTTAGGTGGTCGCATGGTACATACGTCATGGACGCATCCCTTGAGGTTTTCAATACCCAAATACCCAGCTTGTTTCTCATGTATAATTAGGCTGTTTATTTTTGGAAAATTATCGCATCTCGCTTCTTCCAAACGGAGTCTTGCAGGTTATTTTTGGATTAATACTAACCTGGAGAATCCACTCTGAAGTTGAAAAAGTCGGGATCTTCAAAGTCGGCGCTCATAAACGCACAGCAGTAAAGACAGTGATGTCACTGAAAAGCGACAGGTTCTGTGTCTGCCGTTTCCCCTCTTCTCTGTTAACATTATGGGTAACCCATTCAAGTGGCAAATTAAACGTGACACACATCATGTATTTAGCAAACAAGAAGATATGTTGTCAGGGTCAGGCCATACATTTGAAAACATATTTTTATTTAAATCAATATAGTCTTCAGTTCGTGTAGGATTATTTTAATATTAGGCTAACCACAGTTGAATTGCAATGACTTTCTATGGGCTGGCTTACCCGAAGCGGGGCCGCTGTTTCAATTGTGGGCGTGAATTTGTAGGCGCTCGTGTGTCTCTATAGATGGCATTGGTGCGCATGGGGAACGCCAGGAAATGCATGGGAAAACAGAAAAATATCGATAAAAAGGCTTCTTATAAAAGAACACAATGCCGGCCAAGATTTATACAATGACGGTCAAGATTTACAATGGGTTGTGACTTTATTAAGCACTTTGTTTGTGAAATTTGAATGTTTGTGTAGTCCTCCAACCAAGGTAAATTCTCATCGATGACGGTCGGTCGTACGTCATGTTATCAGCGACTGTCATGTTTCAGGGCTAGCACACATGCATGCACATGGGCACACAGAGCTGTGGTGGATGGGGTCTCTGTTACCCGCAGTGGTGATGATTTCACTGAGTGGCCATGCATCCATGTGCCACAAGTCGTCAATTTGTTCTACATCTCCCAAATGCCCCGCGTCCGCAAACCCTCCAGCCCTCGTCGTCACGCCCCGCCGCTGATTGGGCTTGTTTATGCCCAGCGCATGACCCTCGTACCGCCGGCCCCCCCATAGGCCTAATCCTCCACTCTGTCAGTAAACATGAGACAGAGGATTCTGCTTGGCTACACACAGAGACAGTGATGGAGTCAGACAGTTAGTTGGGTGTGTGAATGGCTCTCCCAGACACAGGCTCGTGCTGCCGGGCCTCTGGGAGTTATGGAGATATGGTGGTGCTTTATTTAGCATGCTCAAATATGATGGAAACCCAAATTGTCCCGTCATGGTTAGCAGCACATCCGGCGATGTTACGAGATGATGTGATGCTAACAAGGGCACCTGAAGTGAATGTGAGGAGTTTTCATCGTGAGAGGTCGAGAGATCCAGGGCCCTATTTCTGTCCATGCCTTACTTCTTAAAATAGTTTAACTAGCAGATCTACATTGACATACACATACATTGATTGTAGATCATCTATATGAAGTATTTTAAAATAGGGCCCCCAGTGTATTCAATTATTAGATTTCACACAAGCCATCGCACTTATTAAGTAGCAAGATTACAGCATGCGATGTCTTCTAACCGTAATAGGAGTCAAATTATGAGTTTAATGTTAGTGTAGTAAAAAATAATAATGATATCAACTTAAGCCAGGTAAGGTGTGTGAAATATCACATGATGATGCAGACTTAATTGTCTGCGTGATTTAAGAATTCAGGCTTATTCTCCCACCGCACTCTCTCATAGTAATTTTCTCATTTTCATGTGACAAGCGTGCTACGTAATAGTTTGTATGAATACATTTGACTACATTATACACAATGTGTGCATGCATGTCAAGAAATATCCCTTCTGCTTGGCTATGTTTTTTGCATTTATGCATACAGTACCTGTGATTACTGCTATAAGTATGCATGCCATTAACACGTGTTATACAATGTAGCATAATAATTATTGTTCTCTCTCTCTCTCTGAATAACAAATATGTGAATATTTGTTGGCTCTAGGAGAAGCCTCTCTCTGACCCATAGCCAGGGAACCTTTGAGATTTTTGAGGACCACTGTTCTGAAGCAATATTCTAAATCCTAAGAGTTTTCTGAAAAACCTATGTTAACTCACTCTCTCTCTCTCTCTCTCTCTCTCTCTCAGGATCTGAAGAAGGTGCTGTCTTTCCCCCCTTATCCCGGGGAGTTTCTGCACCCGGTCGTGTATGCCTGCACGGCGGTCATGATGCTCTGCCTCTTCGCCTCCATCATCACCTACATAGTGCACCACAGGTAAGACTGGCTGCGACCACCGCACTGTCACCTTTGACTTCACACTCTCCAGCCTTCACAGCTCCCCGATGTGTTATGTGCTGCACTCACCCAGGCTTTAGTGTTACCTTTTCGTTTGCTATTCCCACTCTTTCTGGTTATTCTGGGGGGGTTTCTATATTCTCCTCCTCGCTCCCAGGCTGAGCATGTGTGAGTCACTCACTAATGCTGGCATGAAGCAACACGGCCTGTCTCACTCACTAAAGCTTGGTTATTGGGTGTATGCGTGTGTGTGTGCGTGTGTGTTCATTCTTGTTTGTGTGTGCTTAGTTTTGCATGTGGGTGTGTGTGTGTGTGTGTCCAAAAATAGTATAGAATATATTTTTAGTTAAGGTTAGACATTGCAGCACTCGGTTATCACAGTGGTAAAGTCATGCGGGGAGGGTGATCTTTGTCTCTGCACTAGAGACTCCTACAGACTGGGGCAGCTCCTGGCAATGGGAGGTGTAGGACGGAGGTGCTTTGTCCTCCCGGTGGGGGCACCTCACTGGCAGGTGAGCCTGCAGGGTACAATAGAGCAGTGACAACACAGAAACGTGTGTGGAAAATTAATTGGCATGTGACTAATTGGGGGAAAAGAGGGAAGATAAATACTTGTCTAAAAATAATAAAGGTTAGGTATTGTTTCTGTTTCAATTTAGGTTAGGGTAATATCACCTGCTAGTGTTAGGCTCTGACCAGTCATAGCAGAGTAGAATCAGCGTGGGCATGTTTTTGGATGAAAGCTAAGGTAAAAAAAAACACACAACATTCTGGAAGACCTTGGCTTGCTTTATTTTTCATTCCTCCAATTCTCTGTCTTTTTACTTTTCTTATCACCATCTGTCAGGCACCAACTTTGATTTGAGCCTGCCACAGAATAGCCATCCGTTACTAGAGCTCATGTGCTTGCGGTAGCATTCGTTTCTATCTTTATACTTGGCCTACCTGAGGTTTGCTATAACCTACCCGTTTCATAGACATACAGTACTTTTTTTCCCCGTTATAGTTATTCTATTTATAGTGACTCATAGGAATAGACTACGTGACAACCAGGAATAGTCTGGTGACCACCGGAGAGACGGGTGACAGCCGGAATGTAGCCTGCAGCACCGCCGTTGGGTGAGGTACAGCCTGCAGTACCATTGCGGTTCAAAAATTCACCACTCCTGAGTGAAATGTCTGGTGCTAAAGTCTGGTGCAACGCACATGTCCTGGACCTGGTGAGAGCAGGAGTGGACATGGTGAGACGTAGGAGGGGCCCGGACAGGAGTAAATCCACAGAGCCTAGTCCTTCCAAGCGCCAGACTTCTTTCCCTAGTCTTGGCAGAGTAGTTCTGGAGTGGTGGAGTGAATGGTCCTGTCTTTCCCTAGTGGGACTGATCGTGGGTAGCTACTGGGACGTATGTCGGGACTTGATCAGCCCCGGCTGGGTCACCCAGGTGAGGGGTATGATGTTGCGAGACCCGAAACCCAGATGAGCTTGGGCTACATCACTGAGGATACGTCCCAGGTGCATCCATGCGATGTTTTTTCATTATTCTAGTGATGGGTTAATGGGATCGTATTCCTGGGGTCTGTCTGGATGTTGGGCTATGGTGAAGTGAAGACTTAAAGGACAGGTTTTTTTACAACAAGGGTTCATATTTTAGATCGTAATTAGAGAAAAGAAAAAGTGAGTGTTAAAATGTTTTCATTTGCTTCGTTCTATTGTTTTATCGCGTTTACCATGCTAAAATGGAGTGGAGTGCATACAAGTGGCTAAATATGTCTTTTTAGACACAGTAAGCCAGCAGTTTCTTTATTGCTATTTACAGTAACACTTCTAGCCCCATAAGTCACATCCAACCATGAAAGGTTGGGTTGTATCTTGGGAATGGGCTTATTCTGTGTAAAATGACATATTTAGCCACTTGTATGCATGCCCCCAACCACTGAAATAAGAATCTCTAAAACAATAGAAAGAAGTAAATTAAATAAAAACTCATCTTTTATATTCTTTAATTACAATCTAAAATATGAACCCTTGTTGTAAAAAAGTAAAGTTGTCCTTTAACCAACTTCATGTTTTGCTGTGATAAACATGAAGCTGTGAAGCTGTGACCCATTGATTGGGAAATGATTGCGTTATCAAGCCCAGGCCCATGTTTACATTTAGGGCTACACAGTTAACCAAGTAAATGAATTACTTATAGGAGTAGTTCACCCCTAAAATGACTTTTCTTCTATCGATTACTCACCCCATGGAGATTTGTTTTAGTTTTGGTCGCATTCCTAAGCCAATAATTTGAGGAGACTCTTAGTAGGCCCATTCATTCCGGAACTCAAGTCTCCATGCTCCAGTCATTTTGGGGGTGAACTACTCTTTTAAATAATGGAATAATAACACGGTAGTAATAATAACATTGTAAAATAGAACAAATTTGAGAATATTTCTTATATTGAAACCAAGTAAATTCTGAGATTTAGAATCTACTTGGTACCCACCCTTATGATTCCTTTTGACATTTTCCGGTGGTGAAAAACTAATAATGTAGCAGGAGCAGCGCTTAAACACATTCTTCTTTTTCGTCCATATTGTCGAAGCTCCAAAATATTGAGCTCTTTAAAAAAGTGTCTCTCAGAGTGCTATTCAAAGCGACACTGAAGATATGTAAAGTTCAAAAGAACGAAAGAACAAAAACGTTTTATTTTTAAGACATGAGACATCGGAGTCTGTGTACCCAGCCTGAAGGCGTATGCCAGAATAGGGACCGCAGATAATTTCTCCGCCACTCGCAGCACCTCATTGTTTTTCGAAAAATGCGTAGTAACACTTCAACTGACTCACAATCTCCCAAGCTGTGAAACTGCATGTTAAATGGGCGGAATGCAAGGGAGGTTGTTCAAGGATATGCGCTGCACACATTAGTGAGCTGAACTGAGAGAGTGGCAGGCTCAAACACAGGGACAGTGTTGTACCCGAACGCGTTCAATGAACGATCGTTCATGAACACGTTCGTATTTTGGGCAAACGTGAACTGAACGTTCTTTGTTTTCGCTTGATGAACGATATTGTCGAACGCGTTCATTCTGACGCCCGTGAACGGCGTTCGTCGGCCGTTCATGCGGCGGTCCGCGCCTCCGCGGTCGTCTGTCCTCTCGTCTCTTTTTCATTCACATGCTCCAATAGCACGCACTGCACACAGCTCCGTCCTCGCGAACGTTGATATGCGGTGCTGCAGCTGGGTGCTTCATCACATGAAGCACTGTGAATCTCCTCCTCGTTACGTCTCGCAGTCGCAACTCGCAAGTAAAGCCTGACTACTTTGTCGTAT
The DNA here is from genome assembly GCF_963921795.1 of Nannobrachium achirus. Taxonomy (NCBI): domain Eukaryota; kingdom Metazoa; phylum Chordata; class Actinopteri; order Myctophiformes; family Myctophidae; genus Nannobrachium; species Nannobrachium achirus. The sequence goes on from NC_137833.1 coordinate 18,214,006, forward strand.
GTGTGTTGCACGGCGAAAATAGCTGATCTGCAAGCTCACAACGCGTCGCATCCACGAGACAACGTGAGCTTGTAGATCAGCTATTTTAACCAACGCGGAAACATGCTGTGCGCGAGGTTTAGAAACTTCTGCCTTCAGCCCTTCACAATAAGGGTGCAGAAAGACTGGGCAGTGGGCACCTAAATATTGTGGGCACCTCAATGTTAAGCTGGATTAAATTATTGCTGTGTGTGATTCTATATGGGCTGTGTCAATAATTTTGACAAATAATAGCTTCCAGCAATGTCTAAACATTTTTTTGTTTGTTTTTTAATATAAAAATATTATGGTTAAAAAAATAACTAAAAATAAAGCCCTTTGCACACAGGACAGTTGCGTTTTTTTCGTTTGCGGCATGAATAAAACGCATTGGATTTGGTGTGCAAGGCTGTGCGGAATCGGCGCTGCGGATCCAAAAAGGAGTCATAAAAGGAGTGATGAGTTTTTTACCGCATGCGACAAGACGCACGAATCGAACTGGGTTCGATCGAGAAAAAACGCACGGCGGCAGCCACTCGTCGCACGGCTAATTCGGAGCCGGTGTGCATGAGGTCATAGAGAATCATTGTTTTCTTTTCAAAAAATTATATTGTCCGTTTTATCCGTGCGGTTAAACGCGCCTGTGTGCAAAGGGCTTAACTAAGTTATTTGAACTTTAGTTCAAAATGTAGAATTATGAACTATGAAATGAACTGGTTCATTTTAGAAGTTTTGAACTTGAGCTTGAACTAGTTCATTTTGAAAGTGAACTTTCCCAACACTGCACAGGGAGTAGGGGGGGGCGACTCTTGTTATGGCTTTTTGGTCGTCTCTTTATTGCTCTCCCTCCCTTTTCTCTTGATTGATTTGATTGATTGAGTATTTTATTAGACAGAAATGGAGAACAGTACAAGTATAGTCAATACAATAAAAAATGTAGTACAGTACAAGTACAGTTAAACACCCTGCCTAAAAGGAACATCCAAAATAAGTCCTTTTATGGTATGTTTTATGTCGGAAGTCCTTGGTATTCATTTCATGGACAAATAGCAAGCAAAAAAAAAAAGAAAAAAGAAAAACGTTCAAAAATCATTGCAGTTATAAAAACGTTATATGTACAAGGTAGGGGAAACAAGGGGGTGGGCTAAGGTAAGGTAGGCCAGTCTATGGGAGAAGTGATAACTACCTCCGCCTCTGGCCTCCTGAAAGGTGAGTTTTCAGGGCAGTGAAGGAGGCCAGCTCCCACTGCCATATTATCATTGTTATTCATATTTTTGAGCGGTGGTCACACCGTCTCCATAGCGTGGCCGTGTGTGTATCCGTCCGTCTATGTATGTGGGTCCGTATGTAGCCTAAGTACCCCTGGTGACCAGAGAGGTGCTGTTGAGTCTAGTCTGCCCTGAGCATCAACTGCAATACCAGTGGTGGCCTGAGTGACATGGATGGATTGATGGCTCTCTCTCTCACACGCAAGCAAGCACCCCCCCCCCATATATATATTTTTTTTTTTATTATTATTATTTTTTTTTATATTTTTTTAATTTTTTTTATTCTAATTATTATTATTATTATATATTTGTTTTGCTGTTGCGCAGCCTCCACGACCACCGCTCAGTTCACACGGGTGTGATTTTTTAGTGTCAGCTCAGTAGGTTGTGCAAGGTGGGAGGGGAGAGGCATCTCCCCTCTGGGAGATGGGAACGTGCAGGGCGGCCAGGTTAATGTACTTGACCCAATGAAAGCCCCGAAGCAGAGCATATGAAAACCTCCTTCCGGGGAGGCCAGAGGAGAACCTGATTTATGGCCTCTGTGCTGGACAGAGTTCAGCACCTGGACAGCGGCAGAGGCAGCAGCCTTAGCTCCCTCCCTACCCTGGGCCAGAGCCGCAAGGCCTGCCTGGCCCCAGCCATGAGACATGCCTCACAGCTCACCGCTTGCCTTCATCTACAGTTGGCTCACGTTTGACTGGGGCTCCGCTCCTCCATTTTGGGGGAGCCAGTATGAGTTCCAGTGCACAGTTATATAATATCAAATGGTGACTCTAGTGAGCGCATTGATAAAAAATAATAAAAAATAAGGGGAGGCTGAAAGTGATTGCTGAATTCAGTTCATTTAGCATCACCTGCCAGAATGATCTGACCTAGTATGTATATATATATATATACTCCATTTCCTAACTGCTGAATGGAAAGTGGCAATATGGGTTAAGTGCTGTGCCCAAGGGTGTATAGCACTCTGACTGATGCTATATTTCACAAAGCATGGTATGAGTGCATGGTGTTATATTGTGTGAGGTTTCAATTGACCCAGCCAAGTGGAACCAATTTGTTTTTATGTCATCGAGTCACACCGATGATTCATGACAGAGTGAAGTACTTCACGTGTGAACGCATGCATGAAGGAAGATTGTAAGATGATCAAACTCAAAAACAAATAATTATTGTTACATATGAAAGAAATGTACAAATGAAGAGTTTCTTTCTAAAATACTGTGTATGCTATAAAGACTATCGATCGTCGGCTTTCGATGCCTCTAATATTGACGATCTCTAAAAGTGTTATTTTGTCAACCAGGGACTTTAGTTAATATATCCTTTTAATTCTGTCTTGCATATTTTTCTTGTGAGATATTCTAAATCTAATCTTACTTTGGAATGAACCTCTTCCGGTGATTTAACATATTTCATATGGTTTTGTTTCCTCGGCCAATGGTATTCCTCTAAAGATTATACTGTATTTTGAATTAAACAAAACTTAACTTCATTCATTTGACAAGGGATAAACAACATTGTTTGATGCCATAACTTTATGGATAACACATTGAGAACAAACTAGAAGGATAAGACAAAAAAAAAAAACTCAAACATCACCCAAAATAAGTTGACAAAGGCCAGTCACAGTCTCTATTGACTTGCTGAACTGTTTACTGGAGAATTGAGCAAACGGAAATCTCACTGTTTCTCAAACATTAATCTTTATTGTCTAAACTCTACATTTCTCATCACCAACAGTATCTCAGACCCTGATCGTTTTCTTGGTGGTTATGGCTAAGATAAAAAGGGCATATTTCTTTAGGAGAACAGTTGAGTTGTAGTGTGGGTTGATCAATTGTTCTAGTGAGTGATTGCAGGACAGATCTATATGCATAAATCACAAGTGACAGGCACAGTTAAATCCTGAGTGTTACTGTAACTAACACTCAGGATTTAGCTATGCGGTCTGCCGGGATCAAGCATGTTACTCTGAGGCAAAGACATGGATTTTGAAGAAAAAGTCAGCACAACAGCCTAATGCTCCGAAAGCTTTACTGAAAAACATTGACTGAAAATACACATTTTGAGTTTGGTCTTACAGTATATAGGTGTCACCTTAAGCTCACAGCGCGTAGCAATGTGATGCGGTGTGAGCTTGTAGATTGGCTACTTTCGTCACTTGACACCGTTGTACCATGAAGTATAAAATGATGCGAATCCTACAGAGCTAGTTCAAACAGGCAACTCAAAGGAGCGCCAATTCCTGATCAGCTGATCAGTCACATGCTCTCTCCATCTGATTGAGGCGGGCTATTTAAACCTCTCTTCTCACAGCTCATTCTTCTTGCTGCTCCTCTGCCATCTTGCAACTCTGCTGCTGCTGCTTTGTACTCTGCTGCTGCTGCTTTGTACTCAGTCTTTTTTGCCCCCACCACCACCCCAGCATCCACCTACTGTCACATATCACATACTGTACTGGCTTTGATGCCTGACAACATGTTGCGGGTTCGAACCCCGATCCTGGTGACCTTTGCTGCATGTCTCACTCTCCCCATTTCCTGTCAGTCTACTGGCCTATCAATAAAGGCATAAAAGCCCCAAACAAGTAAAAAAAAAAAAGAAGAAATGGGACAGAGCCGTGACGCCAAATATTCTTAAATATTTATGCTCTTTATATTATGCTCAATGGATACATTTTATTTAATCCAAGAGTTGTCTGACTGAAATAGGGCTTATGTAACTGCTAATTGTTCTGCTTCCTGGTCTCTCTGTTTTCAGTGCGATCCGAATCAGTCGGAAGGGATGGCACATGCTCCTCAACTTCTGTTTCCACACTGCGCTGACCTTCGCTGTGTTCGCCGGCGGCATCAATCGAATCAAATACCCCATCATCTGTCAAGCTGTAAGTGCATTCCCTTTACATTTTGTCTGGCTCTCTGAGCCTTTCCAAAGAATTCATTATGAATGTCTATTCAGGTGCTGGCGCCAGGGTCACTGGTTGCATTATGTATGGCCAAAGGACCGTCCACCCCAAGAACTATAACAGTAATGATGGGATCATCCATACTGGTGAATTATAATGTTCTGTATGTATACATGTTGAACGTGAGTGAACGTGACAATATTTGGATTTCGATTGGCTTTCAGTGTTTCCTTTGTTCATCAAAACTGTCGTTGTTATAGGTGGCGTGATGCGGACTCCGCCATCCACTTGAGTTACAATGTTTTTTAAAACAATATATTTATACTATTCATGGGTTGCATTTGTAGTCCTACACCAGCCATGTTGAGGACCAACACAGGCACCGAGTGCCGCACTGCGAGCTTGTAGATCTGCTATTTTTGAAAAATCGTGAAAATGTGAACATATCTTTGACCCGATCTTTGACCCGACTTCTAAATCCTTCCTCTAAATCAGCTGTTCTCAAACTTTCTCGTGTCAAGGACCCCCAAAATCTAATTTGTCCGGCCGCAGACCCTTATCTCAAAATATGTTGTTCCAGGGACCCCCCAGAAGCAGAGATTTGAGTTACAAAAGTCTGCTTTGAAAAATATATATTGAAAAATTTGCACACATTTTCACGATTTTTCAAAAATAGCAGATCTACAAGCTCGCTGCGCGGCACTCGGTGCCGCTCTGTGAGCTTGTATATCTGCTATTTTTCAATAGTTAAAGCATTCAATAATTGTAGGCCTAAATGGGTTAATCAGACTGTTGTCCTGTGGTCTCAGAGGGGAAGCTGTTGTCTCTCATTTGATTCTGTGCAGACAACGTTCACATCTGTCCTCTAGCAGCTACAGGGAGAACAGAGGCTCAAGCTCAGCCGTACTTGGGGTACTATGTGGAGTTTTTACTATGCCAGGGGGATTACAATTCATAAAAATTCTTTCAACCCTGAGGCTGCATTAGCACTTACAGTAAAGGACGATTTTCAAACTATATTGTGTCGTTTTAAGTCATTTGGCGACAGCCGACAGGTGTATATTCCATACAACCGGTGACGTGAAAATGACATGTTTCATGTCATTGTTTTATGTATATTGTTGATCTCCTCACATCTGTAAATCCACAGAATCAGAGTGAGTGAGTGAGTGAGTGAGTGGGTGGGTGAGTGGGTGGGTGGGTGGTTGGCAGGGCACACAAGCAGAGTGGAGCGGTGACAAAAGCCGCTCCGCGCTCCAGAGAGCTCTTGTCTCACTCGCTCGTCACTCTGGTCGGCCACCGGGCCGCTCCGCTCCCCGCCGCTCTGTCGCTCACATTGATTTTCGCATCTCCCGCTCCTTTCTCACTCCACGCTCCGCTCAGGGTCGTCAATCAGAGTCAAAAAAGTTTGCTACCATGTCCGAAATACTTTGTCCTTTGCCAGTGTGTTCCCAACACAAATGCCTGCGGTAACGTGAGCCTCGGCTTTGATGGAGACTTGGAGAGCTGTCCACTCGGCACTGTTTTGTTGGAAACATGCGGCGCACGGCCCCAACAGGATCGGCTCGGAGCGGAGGAGGGTCGGCGCTCAGACCCATTATAAAAGTCGCTTGCTCACGCTCAACTAAAAAACGGCTCGCTCCGCTCCCCGCACCGCTCGTGCTCTACCCCGCTCGTATGCCCTGGTGGGTGGGTGGGTGAGTGAGCAAGCAAGCATATCCCTGCATATCTCGAGAACTGTCTGAGCAATCGTTTTCAAACTCGGAGTGCGTATTGGCAAGGACCGGCACGGTTGATGTGTCGAGTGAGAAGTCTGTTGGATTGGTGATTGTCCAGAAACGATGCGTGATAATGTTGACCATGTAGACTATAAATCTCTGTATCAGTCTGTATGTCTGTCTTGTCTGTATGTGTTCATGTTATGCCCGTGTGGAGATTGCTGATGTCATCAATATAACATCATAGTCTTGCCTCAATAATTGGTACAACTGGTATTGCATAACAGGAGGGACATGCGTTACCAGCGGGCATATTTTCCAGCAGGAATCGGCTTAGTGTACAGTATATTTACAAATGCACAGAATCTCGGAGTGAGTGAGTGAGAGAGAGAGAGTGTTTTCCCTGCATATCTCGAGAATTTCTGTGGCAATGGATCTCCTTATAATGGAGATGAGCAGTTGTCCAGAACTAATGTGTGACCTTATACTGTATATCTCTGTATCAGTCTGTCTGTCTTTCCATTCATGCCCTGGCCTGTCATAGTACTGACATCATAGACTAGAAAGTACTATGTAGTAAGTTGACAATGGGTACAACAGGTATTGTACAATAGAAGGGGAATGCATTCTCAACGGGAATTGTTCCCAACTGCCTTGTCAGAAAAAGAAAATTGTCAGTTTCCTTTAATTCTATGACTTTATAGAGCTTGAATGGTACTAATGTGTCAACCGTGAATGAAAGACAGGAAAGGAGATGTACGAGAGCGGAGCTACAGGTGGAGTTAGTGGAGACCAGCAGTATTGCCGCGAAGCCATGCAGCCCTTGTGGAATTCCCTTCCAGTTGATTGATAGTTGGGACTGCTCAGGGAGGGTAGCTTGAAACATCAGACCACATACAGCATCATCGGCTGTCAGCTCAGCTCAGCATGGGGGCATTTACAGTATGTATTGTAGGCCGCAAGAGATTGATGCACATTATGTTTCTATTCCTCAGTCACCATTTCAAAGGACTTTGCTCATTCCCTATATCTACTGTACCAACAAGCCCCATTCCCATGCCTCGTAGCGAGTATACAATCGCCTCCTCTCTTGTCACAAGCACTTTAGATGTCCCCTTGTTCCACAGTGTGATAGCTACGCCTCAATATGTTGCAGCGCAGAGCGCTGTATTTCACACCGGCTAGCGTTGCCCGCCTAACTGCCTGGCAGGATACTTTGGGACAGGGAAGCCCGCAAGAAGTCTTTGTCATAACTCTAAGTGATAAGCATAAAAAACTGTCGGGGAAGAGCCTCCAAACTGGAACAAAATAATGAAAAAATATATTGAAGTAGGAAGCTTCTTCAATGAACTAAATATTTATTAGTGCTATTAAAGCAGTGCACGAGTTTAAACAGCACTTAAGAAGCCAGGAACTCAGTAGGCAGTAGTCCATAAGTGCTTCTGAACTCTGTGCACTACTTTAATAATACTAATAAATATTTTGTTGCATTCAAGGAGCTTCGTACTTCGATATATCTTTTGATTTTTTTCATGACTTAATTGACTACCACGGCCAGCGGTCATCATCAAATGCAGCCCACGTCGACTCACCTATTCACTGACACCTGACTGCACATTGATATTCTGTTAATTTGTCTATTCCAGTTCCGCTCTCAATTCCCTTCCTGCACGGCCACATTCTCAGAATGTTAATCAGATGAGTGCTTGCCCAAGAATAAACTGTTGATACCTAATTTCAGTAATAGAAAAGGCAAGTGCTATTTATCTTATATTTTTTATATACACTAAACCTAGACCTCAGAAGCTTTAGCAATTTTGCATTTATCATAAAGTCTGTGAAACATCCACCTCAAAACAAATATACACTGATTATGTGCAGATGTTGGCGATATACAATAGCTTGCATTTCTGGTGTTTTGTTGTTGCGTGATGGTGTATTTTAGTATTCCCGCAGGTAACTTGCCAAGTGTAGATTTCTTGATATTCCCAACACAACTGCAGTGGAGTTCACTGAAAGCATTCCCAAATTAACTGGAATACATCGCGGATTGATGATAAATATCAACGCAAGTTGAGTCTACGAGAGTGGGCGAATTTTCCTTTAATGGCAAGAGTGCACTACAGAATAGTACGACCTGGGGGAAAAAAGGCATTTATGGGTCAAAGTTTAACTGATGTGTAATACAAGGCTTGTCTACTGGCAGAACTGAAGGCTTTGTTGAATAACCCATTTAGGCCTACAATTATTGAATGCTTTAACTATTGAGCCCCATTGTATAGCAGATATACAAGCTCACAGCGCGGCACTCGGTGCCACGCTGCGAGCTTGTAGATCTGCTATTTTTGAAAGTCTGAAAATGTGTGCACATTTTTCAATATATATTTTTCAAAGCAGACTTTTGTAACTCAAATCTCTGCTTCTGGGGGGTCCCTGGAACAACATATTTTGAGATGGGGGTCTGCGCCCAAATAAATGTAATTTTGGGGGTCCTTGACAAGAAAAAGTTTGAGAACAGCCGATTTAGAGGAAGGATTTAGAAGTCGGGTCAAAGATCGGGTCAAGGATATTCAAAGACTTGCACACATTTTCATGATTTTTCAAAAATAGCAGATCTACAAGCTCGCAGTGCGCTGTGAGCTTGTATATCTGCTATTTTTCAATAGTTAAAGCATAAAATAATGGTTAAAGTGGTTCAAATCTAACGCGACTCGGGCGCGTTCCAGGTATTTGAGAGATAAGCAGCGGCGTTGAGCACCTCCCTCGCTCCTTGACATTAATTTGCTGTTTATCTCGTTTTATCCTTGGGCGATTGCTTGGTTGTTGTTGTTTTTTTTCTGTTTGGGCTCCTCCTTCAACCAATCGCCGCTAACAGGACAACTCTACAGAGGTTTGGGCTGGAGCCCAGATTCCGCGCTGTGCTGGTGGGACTGAAGCAGGCCCCGCCTGACGAAAATTTCGGATAATTAGTACGGGGTTGCATGAGATGGGCGCATATGCATGCATTATACTCCTCCTCCCTGGGAGAGACACAAGTACACAGACAGGGAGCTTCAAGGGGCCCTGAATGCAGCTCGGTGCCAGTTTCTCCCCACCCCTTGCCTCCTTCACAGTCTTCTAACTGCATCCTTCATTTATTCCACACACTCTGTGCACAGCTCTTCCCTCCTCATCCTCTCAGTCTCCCAAGCCACTGTCCCTCTGTCACTATGCTGTTTTCATTGTCTTCACGAATACATCGATGCTGCCATCTCTCTCTCTCTCTCTCTCTCTCTCTCTCTCTCTCCCTCCCCCCCCCCCCCCCCCCCCCCCTCTCTGGTGTTCTGGTGTTGTCTATCGCTCTTCCTGTCTGCCCGTATGTTTCTATAGCAAATAGCAAAGGGTGACAGGGAGTTGGTTAATGTCAGTGGTATACTGGCTTCTGACATACCGGTCCGGATTTGTTTTTTGCCACCTTGGCTGTGACCTTTTGTCTCTCAGAGCATGCTGGCAGAACTGGGCTCACAATAACAACCAACTTAAGCTGGGCTCACACTACAGGAGATTTGGGCAGATGTATCCCTGATTTTGTTAAACTTTTGCTTACATCATGGTAGGCCTGACCCCGACTAAGAATTAAAATTATCGAATCTGATTGGCCAAATGTTGCCTATGGTCGACTGGTAGTCGAATCATGAAAAATAAAAATAAAGGGGGAGCATCGCCACTGAGGAACCGCAAATCCCAATGCTTGCATTATAAGCCGTAGCCTTTGATTGCATTTGAATAAAACCATATTTGACACACATACTGTAAGTCGGCTATCACCCACTGATTATAGAGAATGTAATGACAATCACAAATCTCTTAATTCAATTGCCACCACACAGTGTTGCACATGAACTCCGGAGCTGCACTGAGGAGCTGGACTCATACCCGACATTTGTGTCATAGCCTTTGATTGCCTTTCAATAAAACCATATTTGATAGACATTATTATCACCCACATGTTACTGATTATAGAGAATGTTATATTATTGTAAATAGTCCATTCTTGATTTCCTGTGTGATGTGTCTTTTTGCTGTGAACCATCAAAGGTATTCCATTCTGTTTGAGTTCCTTTGTGCCCAGATAAACTGATTGCTCTGGTGACAATTCTACCACACTATCTGAAGCAATCATATTTGACAGATGAATTTTGTCCATGTTTGATATGGTGAGTTCGAGAGAGGGCGAGATCATTTAGCGACCTACAACCGGGTTGCAACGTGGTCGGTAGTTTTCAGCGACCGGGTCGCTAAAGCGTCCGACCGGACCGTTAAATCACCGACCGAGCCGCTAAAGCGTCCGACCGGGTCGCTAAATCATCGACCGTGCCGCTAAAGCGAGCGACCGGGTCGCTAAATCGAACGACCGGGACGCTAAATCCACGGACCGGGTCGCTAAATGCACCAACCGGGACGCTAAATCCACTGACCGTGTCGCTAAATCCACCAACCGGGACGCTAAATCCACGACTGGGTAGGTAAATCCACTGACCGGTGGTCGCTTATCCACCGACCACCGGGCTACTAACTCTAACCCTAACCCTAACTAAACCTAACCTCAGTAACCTTACCTCAGTAGGTTAACCTGCCGACGCAACCTCCCGACCGGGTCGCTAAATCAATGACCGCGCCGCTAAAGCGAGCGACCGGGTCGCTAAATCGACCGAGTGGGGCGCAAAATCTTCCGACCGGGTCGCTAGATGTACCAACCGGGTCGCTAAATCTACCGACCTAAAACTGCAGGCAGGTCGGTAGATTTAGCGACCGGGTCTATGTTTATGTGTTTCCTTTCCCCCCTATGCTCTTGCTTTTATCTTTTCTTCACTGCAGTGATGGGTCTACACAAATGAGAATTTCACCCATATTACCTGTAATGTGATGTGACAAATAAAGATTGATTGATTGACAAAAGGTTGGATCAAGGGTTGACTCTTGATAGATATCGGTCAAACAGCCGCTCTGCTACTTACGCGACCCGGAAGTAGTGAAAATAGCAGATCTACAAGTTGCATCACAACGCATTGTGGTTCAGCTGTTTTAGCTATTTGTCGTACAATGAGTATAGGCTGCCTAAAAAGTTTTTAGGCAGTGGCGTCATGGCAGCCTTAGTTGTGACAATTAAGCCCACTTTAGCACTTTTATGCTGATTGGTCAGCTCCTGTATCCCATAGGGAACACACAGCTTAAGCTTGCATTGATTGGTCAACTGCTGCATCAGTCTATAGGGCTTGTACGCCAGCTGGCCAGTCAGCACAAGCTTATCACCCTGTGCCTTTTATCATTCCTCCCCAGGTTCTGCTACATGCCATAGGGCATCCACGGTATAGGGGTCATTTAAATGAACCTATTCAAGGCTTTTAATTAGAATTTCTATTGACTTGTTCACCCAGTATGAATAACTATTAGCGTGCCTTATCACTACTAACTTATGCAATCCTCCCTTGCTGAGCTTATTTCGGATACACAGCCATTTCTTGTCTCTCGTGAAGCAAAACAAAAAGGATGTGGAGTCGTGGACAATATAGCAGTGATTGATTTGCCACTCTGGGCTCTCTATAACAAGCTCAAGGACACTTCCAATTAGCATGTGGACTCCGGTATGCTAGCCTGAGTCCCCTTAGACACAGCTCGACCCAGCAGACTGGAGAGAGGTTATTTGATTGGATGCTTCTCAGTTCGCTGTTTGCAGAGCGAACAGAACGCTGATTGGATGGAGAAAAGATCCAATGCCTTCTAATTTCATTTCCGTATGTCCTGTCTGTCTCTCTGTTTCTCTCTCTCTCTCTCTCTCTCTCTCTCTCTCTCTCTCTCTCTCTCTCTCTCTCTCTCTCCCTCTCTGTCTGTTTTTTCCCCATCTCCAACCTCTCCGTCACTGTCTGCGCTCGCACAACACCTCCCCTTAAACAATGTCAAGTCAATTCCTCCACTCACACATAATTCATGAATATTAAAACGAGGGAGCATGGGGGATATATTTCGGTCAAAACAAGCATGTTGATTGTTGTCGACGTGACTGCCATTCATATTTAGACTTGTTATGCGTGTCACGGTCCTCGTGTGTCCTCTAACTGCACTGATAAGGAAGTGTTTGATATCCACCAGCACCAGTAGAACGCTTCCTTCACAGACAACCCTGTGTTCACCTTGATGGATCAATAGCACTTTGTTTTCTTTTGCCATTTTCCCTTGCGTTGTAGAGCTTTGTTCCCACAGCCATACACGCTTTAAATAAATAACCTCCTCTTAAGTGACAAGAAAGCCAATCTGTGGCTGTATAGTGTCAATCCATGTCTTTATCTCTGTTGTGTGACCCCTGTAATTAAGTGTTCCTGAAAATCCTGTGTAATTCTGTACATTTCTGTATGTCTCATATACAGTACACCTACTGAAACTCTGGTGGCTGGACAGAGAGACTCAATAACATTGACAGTGTTTTTGCGAAACATGAACCGACAGTTACTTCAGACTAAATGAGATCTGTTCATTGAGTTAGTGAAATGCCACCCAAGTCTGCCGCGTGGATAGGATTTTTTTCAAAGAAACGGCGTGAAGAAGCCCACAAAGTGACTCATGACCATGTCTTACCTAGCCTGACACTCAGCCTGAATTGCATTTCGTTTCACTCCATTATTCAGTCTGAACGTGCTTTCATCCGCCGCAGTTTCTGGGATGGGCTTTGCCAAAGAGGCAGTCTTCTGCGATTGGTTCACCGTCTGACCAACACAACAGTAGCAAAGCAGATGATGTAGTGTTGTTATGTGGCTGGCTAGTGGCTAGCCTGTTGCTTGCTAGTGCTACTTGCTAACCAAAGAAACACGCAGAATAGGAGCGCTACGAACTAGTAATCAAACACAACATAACATGTCTGCTACTGATGTTTCATAGCGAGATCGATATGATCGCAAATTACGGCGATGGGCGACGCAGCGTTTATGTTTGGGAATGTGCGTCACGGTCCGGCGGTGGTGCTGGTTTACTTGGAAACCCACATGAGTTCTGGACGCTGATTCACGACGCTGATTCGCTGTACGGATTTCCAAACGAGGAAAACATCTTCAATGAGAGCACTTCCAGACTACCTGAATCGCCAAAACAAAAATTTAAAGGGGTGTGGCTAGCGATTCAGGGTCTGGAACCAGGCTATGTCTTACCAATAACTTAACCAACTCCCTGTCCCCCTTTGCTCCTGTCCCAGGTTGGAGTTGTGCTGCATTACTCGTCTCTGTCTACCATGCTGTGGCTGGGAGTGACAGCCAGGAACATTTACAAGCAGGTGACCAAGAAGCCTCCCCAGGCCCAGGACGCCGGTGACCCGCCCGCGCCCCCCAGACAGCCCCTGCTGAGGTGAGCTTGTCCGCAGTATAGGGATGGGACCATATGAAAATGTCATGTCACAATTATTGTGACCAAAAAAGTCCCATCCGTAGTTACCCATCTGAACCCCGTAAAGCAGTAGTTCTCGAACGTTTTCGTGCTAAGGACCCCCAAATTTGGTTGCGGACCACCATCTGATTTTTCAGACATTTTCAATATTTCTCAAACATTCTCCAAAACAATCGCACCCAGTGTGAATGAGCGGTGCAGGCTGCTGAACAGCACCGCTTGGTGCCTGCTTCTGGTTTTGCCGTACCCGAGACATGCACTCGTGCTGATATGAACATACACACAGGGTCAAATGTTGGAGCAGCATTCACCGCTCAAAAAGTCAGATGTACAAGAGCGTGTACATCTGCTGTTTTTGAATAGCCAACATATAGAAAACATGGATAAAGGGATTACTTAAAATGATTGTGATGCTGTATTAACACATTTTGCTGGGGACCCCCTGGAACCCCCTCATGGACCACTGGCCCTGGGGGTCCCAGAACCAATGCTGTGTGTACTGTAGGACAACATGTTTTGGTGCAATGTATTGAATGTATTGGTTGTACTCTAGAGCTCTAGAGCAGAGGTCTTCAACAGGGGGTCAGCGACCGCAGAGGTACTGCAGGGGGTCCGCAAAATTGTTGCTTGATTACAGAATAAAAAAGTTATTTTTTTTTTCTTTCAAAAATGTTAAAAATAAATCATGATTCTATCCATTGGATCAGCATCTCTAAATCTGAGGCCATGGTTCTCAGCAGGAAACCGATGGATTGTGCAGTCCAAGTAGGGAATCAGGCTTTACTCCAGGTGAAGGAGTTTAAGTATCTCGGGGTCTTGTTCACGAATGAGAGAAAAGGGAAGACGGAGAAGGAGATCAGCCGGAGAATCGAAGCAGCAGGAGCGGTTTTGCAGTCGCTAAATCGCACTGTGGTGAAGAAAAAAGAGTTGAGCCGGAAGGCAAAGCTCTGTCTACCGAGCAATCTTTGTTCGTACTCTCACCTATGGTCATGAAGTGTGGGTCATGACCGAAAGTATAAGATCGCGGGTGCAAGCGGCCGAAATGGGTTTCCTCAGACGGGTGGCTGGTATCTCCCTTAGAGATAGGGTGAGAAGTTCAGTCACCCAAGAGAGACTTGGAGTAGAACCGCTGCTTCTACATTTGGAAAGGAGTCAGCTTAGGTGGTTCGGGCATCTAGTACGAATGCCCCCCGAGCGCCTGCCTAGAAATGTCCTCGATGCACGTCCCACTGGGAGGAGACCCCGTGGCAGACCAAAGACCAGATGGAGGTATTTTATCTCCAAACTGGCTTGGGAATGCCTTGGTATACTCCCTGAGGGAGTGGAGGAAGTTGCTCAGGTTAAGGAAATCTGGAGGTCTCAGTTGGAACTGTTACCCCCACGACTCGATTCTGGATAAGCGGTTGAAGATGGATGGATGGATGGATGGATGTATATAGTACATGATTACTGTGCAAATGACAGATTGTTGATAATATTATTGACATTGGTTCTCAGCTAATAAGTACTATGTTTAGAAATGGTAATGCCACCCTGCTCGCTGTACCTTACATGTATGTTTAAAATAAAAATAAAAATATGTTTTAGCCCCGAACTCCCAACCCTACGAGGTGGTAGGGGGTCCCTGCTCAATCTCCCCATCAGTTTGGGGGTCCCTGGCCTGAAAACGTTGAAGACCCCTGCTCTAGTCTAGAGGGCTAGTTCACTACACAAAAACAGTTTTTGGTTTGTTTATATTATTCCATTTTAGGGATGCACTGAAATCTCAGCCACTGAAATTATTTGGATGAAAAAGAAAAGAAAAGCATTTTTGGTGTTTGGCCGAATGATTAAATACCATGTTGTGATTTACCCTGATAACAATTTGCCACGGCTTGTTTTTACACAACAGAGTCACAGCCATGTGACTGCAGTGGTACAACAAATTATATTAATTATACAGACGGTACTCGTTTGGTATTTCAGTATTCGGTGTTTCCTTATTTTTTGTTTCATTATTGGCCATGCTTGTGTGTGTATTAGGGATGGGACGATATGAACATTTCATATCACGATTATTGTGACAAAAGAAATTTCGCGATTTACGATATTATCGTGATAATCAAAATCCATTATCCTGGGGCGGAACATATGCCAATTTTTTTGGCAAAGACATTTGATGGAAAGTGAAAAAAAGACTGTATCAAGTATGTATAATAATAAGTACCTTTTACCAACTGAGGATTTAAGTGGTGCCGGATATGCAGCTCGGCAAATAAAAGGTGAATTGATCCCAGTGCATGACGGAGGACGATATCACGATAAATTAAATCTCCACGATACGATTATCTTGAGTGTTTTTTATCACGATAAACGTTAATATTGCGTATCGTCCCATCCCTATTGTGTATGTGTTTATACTGTATGTGTGCTGAGAATGAGAAGCATTTATGCTATGTGTGTGTGTGTGTGTGTGTGTGTGTGTGTGTGTGTGTGTGTGTGTGTGTGTGTGTGTGTGTGTGTGTGTGTGTGTGTGTGTGTGTGTGTGTGTGTGTGTGTGTGTGTGTGTGTGTGTGTGTGACATTGTTGATTTATGCCAGTGTACAGTATGTATTTATTCCCAGGTACACTTCTTGCTCATTTTTGTTTCTTAAAGAGCTACAATAGCTTTACTCGGATGAGTTATTGGGACATTTATCTGTGGAGACATACAGAGCTAGTTTGCATTCTTTCAAGCCTTGGGCTTTGTTCGCTCCAGTCTGTGTGCTCTCTGTAGTGACATGACTGTCAGGTTCCCCTGTTTATTCCGTTTGGTTCTACTAGTGGGATTTTCATCCTAGTGGTTCATGTTAAGAAATTACATTTCACAATCTGAGTCACGCTGCCTGCCACGAGGGAAGAACTCTCGTTTTTGAAAAATAATGACTCGCATAATGTGAAAATTAGTCTGATAAATGCTGGAGATTGCCAGAAGCTGAACATTTCTCTTTTATAATCAGCCGAATTCCTTAAATGGGGGCCCCGTTCAATTTGGATTCTCCTGTTAGACATGGCTGGAGTGCTGGCATTCAGTGTGCAAACCGCTGCTTAGCAACAATAGCTCTGGCGGAGCCTGTAGGAGCCTGTGCCTAGGGTATCTATAGCCCCTTTTCCACTGCAGCTTTAGCACCACACTACACAACGCCACACCGCACCACACCGCACCACATCAAGATATCTACATTTTCCATTGCACAAAATAAAACCCTATCGGTAAGAAACAAATTGACCTGCTGGGGGCGTGTTTCTCCCTCCGCGCCATCAGCGCCCACACCCTAGGTTCGGTTGGCGATAGGGCCTTTCTGTGTGGAGTTTGCATGTTCTCCCCGTGTCTCCTAGGGTTGATACCCTCACAAAAACATGCAGTAATCCTGGTCTCAATAATGCCTCCCCCTGGCCAGCCCGGGGCGCTTGATGGAGGGGAAAGGAACTGGTTGGAATAACGTGTTCCTTCCACGCACTACGTCCATCCCGGGGAAAATCCCCCCTGTCAGGTGAAAAGAAACAACTTGGACTACTCATGCATTGAAGGAAGCATGAGGTCAGTCCGTTGTCTCCCCAGGCGCGGCAGAGGGAGAGCAGAGCCCAGGATTACATAGGCAATTGGCACTGGGTGAAAAAAATGGGTTGCAAAATCGTGGGATAAAAGTAAAAAAAATAAACAAATTGACTTTTTTAACTGTGATTATAATACAATATAAATTTGTATTACAACTATCCTAAATTATTATACACTATAATGGATTATACCTGTGATTATAATAAACTATAAAGTATTAATGTATTACTATGATAATTATAATACACTATAATAGATTACAATAGTGGTTATAACACAATAGAATCTATTAGCATGTATTACAACTATATCCTGGTGGTCTAAATGAAAAGTCAGAGAGTGATCAGTCATTATGAAGTTTTTTGGCCCTGTTTGGCCTAGCTCAGACCTACTCTAGATTGGATACTTTTTAGTACCATGTTTAGTCCCACTTTCACACCACTCTACCCAGGTCCTTGTAGTGGAAAACCTGGCACAAGTGGGCGGTGTGGAGTGGTGTGGTGTTGGGCCATGTCAGTGGAAAAGGGTCTTATGTAAATATGTAATTGGATTTCCATCGACGGTTGACCTAATGCTCATAACCATTACTGTCACTCATCAGTGGCAACTTATCCCTTCCAATTTATTTACTTCAGTTTTGCAGATTGTTCTGACATTTTGAGATTCCTACGTCCCAAGATGCTGAAAGGCGTTTGATCAATGAAGCAATGGCTCTGGTAGAGGAAGCTAAGAGGGAGCTGACTAACAGCTGCTTTAATATCGTTAATTGTTAGAGTCATCATTGCCATATTCCTGGCCATAGACAATTACGTCCTTTATCTTGATGTCTAGGTTGATGGTGGTTGTGTGTGTGTGTGTGTGTGTGTGTGTGTGTGTGTGTGTGTGTGTGTGTGTGTGTGTGTGTGTGTGTGTGTGTGTGTGTGTGTGTGTGTGTGTGTGTGTGTGTGTGTGTGTGTGTGTGTGTGTGTGTGTGTGTGTGTGTGTGTGTGTGTTATACTCAAAATAGCACATTCTGCATCGGCAGACTTTTTTTTTTGTATGCATACACAAATTCTTCCTCCTCTTTTGGCAGAGGAAGCTTGTCTGGAACAGCTGAAGTGGGTGTATGATAAATGTTTTGGCTTGGTTTTTGTTTTCCTCTATGAGACTTCACACTACCCAGCAAGATGTAAGAGAGTGGCAGCACAGTGTCATTTAACCAAAAGGGAGGAGAGGGCCGTGTGGGGATGAAAAGAGAATAAAAGGGCAACGGTAAAACAATCTGTTACCATGGCACCAGCCCAAGGCTCTAACTAATCACCACGATTACCTGGGAGGCAGCTGAGCCAATAGGTGCGAGAGCTTTATCAGAAAAATGAATCTATTTTGCCTTTTTTGGACGGATTTCTGTCCTATTCCCTTTAGCCTCACACACGTCAGTTTTGAAATATATATATATATATTTTTTTGCCTCCTGAATTTTTTCCTCTTCCTTTCTCCATTTCATTTTTTTCTGCTTACTCACGGCCTTTGGCATGTTTAAGAGGATCAGCTTTAGGAGCCACATCGGGGGTACTTTTCATCTCCGGAGGAAGGTGCTGTGTGAGCTTCTCTGCACATGGCAATTACTGTGTGCCACTGAACGTCATTCTAGAACCTTCAACACGGGTGCCTGCCAGGGAACGCTTGAGTTTAGCGATGTGGAGGCAAAGAGAAGGAGGCAAACATTTGCTAGTTAAATTAGCTCACAATAATTCCGCTAATCTCACTTTCTTAACCCGTTTAAAACGGGGTACACATTATTATGCATTATTTTATGCTTTAGCTATTAAAAAATAGCAGATATACAAGCTCACTGCGAGCTTGTAGATCTGCTACATTTGATAAATCTTGAAAATTTGTGCAAGTCTTAGAATATTTCGACCCGATTCTAGTGTGTCTTCTAAATCCTTCCAAGGTTTTTTGAAAGAATTATGTTTCTATGTCAGTGGTGCTCAAACCTTTTCATGTGAAGGACCCCCAAAATGATATGTATTTGGCCACGGACCCCCGTCTCAAAATATTTAGTTCCAGGGACCAAAATGTCCCTGGAACAAATGTTTAAAAATACATATATTCAAAGATTTGCTAAAAATTCCATGACTTTTCAAAAATAGCAGATCTACAAGCTCACAGCACGGCACTCGGTGCCGCGCTGTGAGCTTGTATATCTGCTATTTTTCAATAGTTAAAGCGTTACATAATTTTAGGCCTAAATGGGATAAAATAATTCGATATACAGTAGGTTGCTTAAAAAGCCTGGAATGTAATTTAATAGTTTTTTGTTTTGTTTAGTTTTTACTAAACTTATATAGAATTTCTTCAGAATGTCACGTTATCTAAATGAGTTGGTTTATTACCTCTGCCAACTGAGTTGGATGGAGGTTGGGTTTTCACCCCATTGCAGGTGTTTGCCTGTTAGAACGTATTGTATGGCTGGACTTGGTGGGAATGATAAGAGATGATCAACTTTTGGGTTGAAAAGGTGCAAGGGACATGGTCACAATCATGGACGAAGTCAAAATTACATAATGACTGGAAACAGCATTTTTTGACAATTGCGTCATTTTGGCACAACAGTATGTGACCTTTGTATTGTATTCTAAGATAATGTAACTGAATTCAAGACAGTTCTACAAAGCACTTTCACCCTATTGACAGATTATTCCATTTGCTTCTCGGAAACTGTGGTTTTCAAGGTGGAAAATGACTTTGAGATTGCCATTTTTTGCAGCAGTATCTTCAATGGCGACAGTGACCATCATCAATCAGCAATCTTACTATAAGGACTTTCATATTTTAAGACCTTTTAAATAGCAGTAAGGTAAAATATGTCTGGGTTTTAAGTCTTCTGAGTGAGGCCTAGTTGTAGGCCTGCATCTCTGGAATAGGCAGTGAAAGTAATTGAGCATAAGATGGATCCCCAAGGGCCCTCTCAGGCTGTGACAAGCACACTGTCTTACAGGCAAATATTGGGACACCTGCATGATTGCAGGGTTTTAATGTGAAATGTTCTGGAAGCGGTCCCATCATGTGCGGCTTGGGAATGAGATAATGTGACTGGGGGGTATTGGGTGGTGCAGCGTTGGAGTTGATCCACAGTGACTGGCTGTATTGCAGGAATTTGCAGCCCATTGTTGCTGGCGGGCAGAAACCTTGTATCTCCATATTTCTTATTTTTTTAAGCGGTGCTAACCACTCCTACATCTGGCTTTTTTGACTGTATGTATATACTTATGTATGTATGTATGTCCCACACGTGGCTCATTGGCCAAGCTTGGTGGGACGCTTAATGAAACTAGAAATGCAGTTCCTGAAGAAACTGTGTGCATGGGCTAGCTGAAAACATGCACAAAGTATATTATGTACGGTAGAACATTCACACATGCCTCCTCAGACAGACTTTTGATTCAGCTCAAGCCCAGGCAGTAATATAAATTAAATAAGACAGAATCTCAAAAGGTATAAAAATGTGTAAAGAGAAAAGTACAAGCAATAATAACTGCGTAAAGCTGAAGTTTGAACACATTTTCTAACTCAAAGAATGTGGAAGTAGTAGGATGCCTAAAAAGCAGCAGAATCTAAATTGAGACAACTAGTGTGTGCTCGCCAAAAATTAACTCATACTGGGTGTGAAATTGTATTTGTAAATTAATGCCCTACTTAGTCATACTACATTGTCAAAAAAATAGACCATCTACATTCTCACAACCCGTCGCAAAGCGTTTTTGAAAAACATGGGGAAAAAAATAGTTAAGTTTGTCTCTGGATTTTACAACTATTGCACCAATGAAAAGTATTAGCAAGAGCTTGTGACTACATAATAACGACATTGGAACAAAGGTTCTTTCCTTCCATTTCCTGAAACCGTTTTGGACAGACAAGGTTTCAGCCTGATAGCCTGACCTGGAATGAGACTTAGCTGCTGGAGACAAAATTAATGAATTCCTCTTCCTCTCTAAGCACCCCCACCTCCCCTTCCCCCGGCTCCACTTCAGCTCACAAGCAGGCCAGTGGCAGCAGGTGATGATGATGGCTTATTGGCCCGTCAGCAGCTGGTTCAGCAGCGTATCACGGTGACCTTTGGCCAGAAGTCCCCTGCATTGTGTTGGACATCACACTTAAAATGCCTCTATCTGTGGTCTTAACTCACTGTTCACACTGTCTGGTTGACACGGCCTACACCCGTAAAGCCATATTTCACCTCCATGGGACATTTTTCATCTTGGGTCTCTGTGGAAGGTCTGGAGCAATCAACCTCCAGTTTTGGCTGACCGATTGTCTGCAGGCATTCGTTGCCGTTCGCCTCTCAATATGATCATTTTTGAAAAGGGGCGAATTTGTCTTGTGAAAAGTATGATCTCAAGGGGGAAGCGAATTATTTTAAGTGGATCAACTTTTCCCCCGTTTGCAGATGTGTTAGAAGCAGGTCGAAGCAGTTTTTGTTCTTGTGTTCCACCTCATTAAAATCTATTATAACAAAATGGAAAAAACGTATTCTGTTCAATTTTCGTTGTTGTACACAGTATGCTTAAACACGTTATTTATGTGCCGCTGTTGACGAAAATACTAATTTGACATTAGATTTTTTTTTAATCTCTGTTTAACTTTCTTCATTTTTATTGTCTTTATGGAAATATTTCACTTCCAAATCGTTACATAAATGAAAAGCAATGGGTATGCACACTTGTATTATTAGCACTAC
Organism: Nannobrachium achirus; assembly: GCF_963921795.1. Taxonomy (NCBI): domain Eukaryota; kingdom Metazoa; phylum Chordata; class Actinopteri; order Myctophiformes; family Myctophidae; genus Nannobrachium; species Nannobrachium achirus. The sequence goes on from NC_137833.1 coordinate 18,235,628, forward strand.
ATCGCATTGCTCTGTGGCTTTATTATTAAAAACTAAATGACACTGAAGGGCAGCATCAAGTCTATTAGAGGCAGCCTCGTAGTCCATATTGTTTATTCAAACATAGGAAAAGAATGTCTTCTAGGCTCTTGTCATTCAATGAGAAAAGAAAAATCTTCCGGCATAAAAATGCACATTCCGCACACTAACCTGAATGTAAGGACAGGGAGTTAGATGATTTTCATGGTGAGTTTGTGTTACATCTCTGGGTTGGATACGGCCAGGGGCGTCACAACTTACAAGGGGAGGAAATGTGGGACTGAGTTACTAGGGCCCAAGGTGGAGCGACCTTAATTATTTTATGCTTTAATTATTGAAAAATAGCAGATATACAAGCTCACAGCGCTGCACCGAGTGCCGCGCTGTGATCTTGTAGATCTGCTATTTTTTAAAAGTCGTGAAAATTTGTGAAAATCTTTGAATATATGTATTTTTTAAGCGAACATTTGTAACTCAAATTTTGCTTCTGGGGGTTCCCTGGAACAAAATATTTTGGTGGTCCTTCACATGAAAAGGTTTGAGCACTCCTGACATAGAAACAGATTTTTCAAAAAACCTTAGAAGGATTTGAAATATTCAAAGACTTGCACAAATGTTCACGATAAAAAAAAATGGCAGATCTACAAGCTTGCAGTGCGTCATTTGGTGCCGCGCTGTGTGCTTGAATATCTGCTATTTTTCAATAGTTAAAGACACAAAATAATGCGTAATAATGCGTTCCCAGGTTAAAAAACCTCCCCCTATGAAGAACATTCATGGGGGCCCCACAGTGAATCCATTGTACCCAGGGCGCAGAATTTGGTGCGACACCCCTGGATACAGCCATGTTTGGCAAGTACTTAAAGATACCATGGCTGTGCTTTAGATGGGCTTCTCTTGAGGATGCTTCCAAGAGAGACGTGGAGGAGATGTGAGGATGGTGATAGTCTTTCTCTTTTGCCAGCAGCAGGCTTTTTCATGGTTTTCCTCGGATGACAGTGAGGGAGCATGTGTGATCTGCTGCGCTTGTTGCATTGCTTGCTAGACAGGTTCTGAATGGCTCCCCATGCACACGTGGGACAGGTGTATTTTTGCCATTTTGGTTTGATGTCAGAAATAATCTGTATCTGGAATACAGAATGAATGAACATTTGGTACAATGAAGACACGCAGAGTTGTGATGTAGATCTAAAGATATTTGGGAGTTCGCCCCAATTCCCAAGAGACCTCTGTGCCAATACGGCGCTCGTTCGGTTCGTTCGTCTGATGACTGTAAGCTGATGAGGGGTTGCGCGGCCGTGTACTGTAAACACATTTTCCGCGGTGATGGTGTAAAAAATCCATTATGCGTTAACATCAACGGAGAACAATTCACTTCCTTGTTGATTTCCTCTGGCTGTAAGGCTCTGTGGCCAGTGACTGGTCTTCTTCTTCTTCAACACATAACAGGCAAATTCACATTCATTCTCGCATGACGCCGCCCTCTGCTGCCTGGCAGACCAAAGTGCACTATTGCACAATAAAAAAAGAAATGTCTGTCTATCTACTATAACGTCGCAAAGGTAAGCCGCTTTTTGATGGCACCAGACCCAATAAATAAATAAATAATCTGGCAGTAGGAGAGTTAAGGTGCATTGAGGCAGGCACATACACACAGTGATGACACCCCAAGTCCCATTCCCATCACAGCAATCATTGGCACAAAATAGCACAAGAACCGTGGCCATCACAATGCGCAAAAGTCAAGTATAGAAAAAAGAGAAACCTTGCCCATAAAGATAATAAAAGAAAACATTTTCTCCCCTTCATATTCCCAATTTAGTGTTAAGCCAGGAAAAAATCTTAATTGCAGATGAAGGCACTTTAGACTTATTGTTAAATATTATAGGGATGAGAAAGTTACCTAAGAGTACAGATTTAAAATGACCTTTTCTGTTCAGAACAAGTTATGATGACTACATTTCTGTTTTCATTTCTGCTCCTAGTAAAATATTGTTTGTTTCTGATTTTCGTTTCCGTTCCTTGAACCGGTTCGGAGCCCTGGTTAGAAATGCTATTTTTAGACCACACCAAAAAAAAAGAGAGAAAGGAATCAATTGTGAATATAGGGCACCTGAGCATTAGTGGTTAACCGTTCTGTTGAGGTGCACCCTCAGAAATGAAAATGCAGGACTACTGCCAAAGTAAAGTATCATTCTGCGGTCACAGAATAGAAGCTAACACCCACCCATAGCTGTGCACAATGAGCGTGAAAATAAATCCAAGGCCCTGCGTAGCTGTCAACGATTGCAGTGTCACACTAAGCTCACACTTTACTTAAAAACGAACTGAATCCTTATTTTAGTCTTGGGTCGACTGCATACCGCATGGCTGCTTTTGCCCGTAAGAGTTGCCCTGTCTGACCGTGAGTCGTCCCCAGCTGTTCTAAGTATATCCTGGGCCAATTTCCAGAGAAAGGACAACACATAGACACTGAGCAGAGGACAGGGCACGCCATGGAGAGAGGAAAGGGGGTGTCAGGTATGGGGAGGAGGATGGTACTATGTTGCTGCTGGCTAAAACACATCAGACACAGAACAGAGGACAGTGCACGGAGAGAGAGGAACATGGGATGTCAGCTGAGAGGAGGGTGGCACCATGTAACTGCTGGCTAACACACACTTCAGAGTCTATTTATATCAGATGATCGCTTCTGCTCAACCTACTGAGAAGCGGGCCTGTGTCAGTCTGTCCCTGCATGGACAGACGACTTCCAGGGATCGCCCTGCATGTGCACGTACCCCATGCATGCATAGTATGCATTTGCTTAAACATGCTCTGAGTATCTGACATCACTGTGATGTCATCTGTGATGTCACAGTGATGTGTCATTGATGTGTCAGGGGAACCTCATGTACCCTAAAATCACCTCATGTCCAAGACGACATATCTTGAAATGTCACCTCAATCGCTCATTCTTTTTTTAAACAGCCAATTATTAAATCATATTACAGACAGCTGCATGGCAGTGCGTGCTGCGAGCCCCTCTGTGTTTCTCTCTTTTCTCTCTCTACGCCCAGACACCCACCCTCTCTTTGACTTGCATCGTAGTTGGACATGCATTATTATGTCAACATTGCTCTGAAGCATTTTGGTCATAACAACATGTAACATGTAATGCCGCCAATACATTGCTGCAAAAAAGAAAAAAAGAGATTATGAAGCTTCCCGTCAAATTGCCAACAACAAATACCACCAATACAAAATCTGTGCACGTTTTCACATGACATGGCAGTCAAATATACCCGCTACATTGCCTGCATTTCGGCTAAGTGAAAACGCGGCTATAGTAGCGTACATCGCGGTATGCAAACATGAGCATTCGCCGGTGCACTGGAAAGGCAGGCAGGTTGTCTTAAGTGAGACAAAAAGGAATGAGGCCCATAAAGCATGGGGGGGACTGGGGGTGAGGGGGTGGTAAGGGTTTAACATCCAGTAGTTCTTCTCATTTATGCTTATCTGTCTGACGGCTGTGTAAATGGCTTTCTGGTGGAGGGGGGCGCCCCTGGGGGGAACCGCTCCTCCTCGCAAGGACAGTGACAGGCCAGTAATGCCCCGCCCTCGCCCAAGCTAGGCCCAGACAAACATCTTGATTGTAATTGAATTTTTGGGGATGGTTGCCGTGTGACGGAGAGAGGACAGGGGGGGGTAGGGGCAGAGAGGAAAAGAGAATAGAAGCAGAGACCATGATGGAATGGTAGAAAGGCTAGAGTGCTGACAGAGGTTGAGATTGAGAAGGAAGGGAGGAAGAGGAAATAGAGTGGAGAAGAGAGAGGATGGCAGTGGAAGGAGGGGGGAGGGGTGCAAAGGACTGGCTTCTGCACAATCTGCAGTTACTTATTTGGATTTGGAAGGAGATGTTCTTCCCACGCTTGTATAAAACCAATTCAAAATACTTGCATGTGTGCAAGTTCAAATATACTTTACATCATACAAGGGCAACTGGCGGCCCGGGGGCCACATGCAGCCCCCACCTTCACTTAATGCGGCCCGCAGGTTAATACCAGAATACTGTTATATCATTGATTTCAGCTGTTACAATTCCAAACATGAACATGACCTGCTTTAATTCTGTCAGTCTATATTAGTAGCTTAATGACTAGTATAGTAGTATTAAAATGTATTTTTTTATGTCCAATGTAGGTATTTGTATTTAGGTTCATAAAGTTAACAGTTGAAATTGAATGTTACATTTCAGGATTCCAATAAAAAAAAAATAATAATTCAGGATTCCAATTCAAAAGAAGCAAAAATAGCCGATCTACAAGCTCAAAACGCATCGCAGCGCGATGCGTTTTGAGCTTGTAGATCTGCTATTTTTGTTTCTTTTGTATGAGCTACTAGAATGACAAAGTAGGACGTACCGGTAGCAATATCCAATGTGGCCCTCTGGAGTGAAGGTGGAAATATAGTGGCCCTCGCCATCATCAAAGTTGCCCACCTCTGCTTTACATGATGCATAAATAATACAAGCGCGACAGGTTTTAAAACCCAATTGAGTGGGGGGTAGGGGGCAATCACATTGACCAATAGTTATAATTTCTCTAGCGTAAAGTCAGTGCAAGATTAATTTAGATTAGATTGTTATGTTGAAAGATTGAATCCTCTGTAAATTGATGCTGTTTTGCACATTTGCATACGTATCTTCTATTTACTCACAAGTGGCTTCTGTCTTGCCAAAGTGGTGTTCATGGTACGCCTGGGGAAAAAAAATGTAATGAATCTAAATATGAACTGCTGCAATTTCCAAAACGCAGAGGCGGCAATTAATTGCATAAGAGAGATGGGGCTCCGACATTAAATTATAGACAATGTATGCTAGTGCTTTGGGTGATGAATCAAGTACAATATTCGTGAAACCTTTCATCACACTCAAACTCAGTAAATCTTCCGCACTGACATTTATTTTAATGAAACCACTTTTCTTTGAACACCTTTAAAGTAAATGTCTGACGACAGAATCTTGAGATGAATCATAGTTTAAATCGCTTTCTGCATTATTTAAAAAAAATAATGACAATTACAGTATTTGTCAAAAATGTTCAGACATAATTCATGGAGCGTTGACTACACTGTTCTGTAGTTGTCGTTTCCAGTCTTAGTAGCTTCCCTGTGGAGCTTATCCCTCAGTGGCGTCAGTTCAGAAAAGGCTAAGGTATGGCAACTGGGTCTTGCACGTGCGCCTTCGCGCGGGTGCAAGACACCAGTCATGTTAGCAACAGGCATGATACATTTATTTTAAGAAGTACATTCTATTTTCCCCCCGTTTCTACGGTTTCTTGGGCTGGATATGGCAGCCTGGAATGGTTGTTCAAGTGCAGCTAAACTTGGCATGTTAGTAAACGTGCCACAATACCTTGTTAAAGTGACCATTTTAAATTTTGCATTTGTAGTTATTTTACTGTAATGTAACAACATAATAACTAGAACAGATAGATAAAGAGACATTCATGGATTTATAATTAAAAGTAACTTTTATTTCCCCCCCTGGACCCAGGGTATGGCAGCTGCATACCCCTGCCATACCCAATTGACGCCCCTGTTATCCCTGACATGGTCACTGAAGGTTCTCGTCTGCATTATGTATGTTGTTAAGTTATCTTGTTAAGTCTTCATAAACCAGCACACTACAAACATACCATCAGTGAAATCTTGCTTTCCGTTTCTCAAATTAGAACTGTCCCAGAGGGAGAGACAGTAGTTTGAGTCATAAATAAATATGCTTTTGTTTATGTACTTTCTGCGTTAAACGGTTAATTACATTATGAAAAATAGTATTAAAAGGACAATAAATATATTACAAATGTGGGCAAGTGGACAATTCACGCCCTCAACAACACAAGTTCACGAGAGAGAGAGATTGAACTATTAAATTATAGACATTTTCAAGTGCAAGCCCCATTGTATCATGCTTTAGTGTTGACTATAATCGATGGAGTAGGACGCAGGCATTTAGTTGTGCATGCTTGAACTTTAATTGAGTTGTTAACTTTGTTTGCTGTTTGTTTGCTGTAATAGCAATTTTAAAATGACTCAATCATTTGTGCAGGACATCATGGCTATCTGCCTGTAATGCCTACCTCTTGTGATCATCTTTGTAATGAAAACCATACATTGATAATAGTTGCATATTGTAGCCCATTTTATGCAAGTTTCTTGTTCTATTCTTTTCTATTTTCTCTTTTCTATTCTATTTTCTATCTATCGATATTGAGGTGTTGTTATAATAAATAAAACCAAAGACTTCACACAATTGTAATGCAATTAAAATCTACTATCACAATGGTGGTGCACACCCAAGCTTTCTGCATCCTCCAAAGAAAGTCCAACTGCTTTTGGCTTCGGCAGGTCAGTAAGAACAAAATGACATCATTGTATTGCAAAGAAACAAACTCAGTGCCTTGCCGAAGTTTTGTTTCAGCACTTTTTGCATCTCCAAGATTTTCAATCTATCTACCAATGCACACTAATCCCAGAAATGTACAATGGTCAGTTCTTGTTTTGCCTGTTGTCTCATTCTGAAGGGGTCAAAGAAAGGCTATTTTGTTGTATTTTTTACCTTGCACATCTGGTTACATTTTAATGTGAGTTATTTATGTTTTGTTCAGAGCACACACCTGACAAAAGACCATTGATATTAAATATGGATGATATTAGTTAAATAAAATTGCAACAGCAATGCATATGTGACTTTATTATGGTCCGACCGAAAAAACATTTTGTCAGGAGATATAGTCCCTTTGGTGTTTTAATATTTTCTAATGTGGCCCCCTTCGAAAATAGTTTGGACACCCCTGATGTAAACAAACAGCAGAGGTTTGTGGTCAAATCACTGAATACAGTGGCGGGGTCAAGTTTTCAGCAAACTCGCTTCGGCATGCCCTGCCAAAGCTGCAAGAATTTACTATGTCCAAAATGATGTGTATAGATTATCACTCTGGCATTTGTTGATGCCTGAGTTGATCCAGAGTCAGGTCCCAGCTGATGCAATTGCGCCTTTGGCTGGATACCGAGGGCAATGATGAATGACCAAGGTGATCATTTGTTTATCACATACCCATAGCCTTATTTATGAACTCCAGTATTTCTGCAGCCATGAATTGTACCAAATCATATGCACCAACATTAGTTCATGCCTTGATTGTTGACATTTTAATAATGCAAGGAGATCGCTTAGTGTGTGTGTGTGTGTGTGTGTGTGTGTGTGTGTGTGTGTGTGTGTGTGTGTGTGTGTGTGTGTGTGTGTGTGTGTGTGTGTGTGTGTGTGTGTGTGTGTGTGTGTGTGTGTGTGTGTGTGTGTGCGTGCGTGCGTGCGTGCGTGCGTGCGTGCGTGCGTGCGTGCGTGCGTGTGAACTAGAATGGAAAAAATATTTTAGTTAACTAAAGTTTCGTAAAGCCAAAAAATAGGCTTTTGAAACTGAAACTATATTGTGTGCTTACAGAACTAACTAAAAGAGAAGAGAAAATACCCATAGCATTAGTCTTTGTCAATTTATTCCATAAATAAGCCTAGTATTTTGGTTGGTTCATGAAACTTGCCTTGAGGTCAAGGCCATGGTCAAAATGTAAAATTTTATACATTTTACAATTTATATAATGCATTCTTCTCTCTCTCTCTCTCTCTCTCTCTCTCTCGTTCTGTCTCTCTCTCTCATTCTCCTCAGGTTTTATTTAGTGAGTGGTGGAGTCCCTCTCATTATCTGTGGGGTCACAGCAGCTGTCAATATAGACAACTATGGCAGTGGGGAGCAAGCGCCATTGTAAGTCCTTACTCTCCTACTCTCCTGGTCAAACTACAAGAGCATTATTGTCTCCACCAGGCCGAAGGCGCGGCCGAGACTGTTTTCGCCCTGTCCGTCCGTCTGTCCGTCCTTTCCGTCCGTCTGTCCGTCCTTTCGGGCCGATTTTTGTCCAAACATCACGCAATTCAATACACAGTTGGCCATTGTTTCCCAAACAGTGAGTCGGGACCCATTTGTGGGCCGTGGACACATTTTTATGGGTCCCTTAATTTTTGGTTTCCTATGCTTTGTTTTAAATGATTATTATTTCAGATTTTTTTTTTTACTCATTCTGTGCCTATCCCGAACATGTTCGGCTTTATTTCAATCCAATACAATTTTTTTTTAATTAATTGACTTACCCTGAGCTGCTTGTAGAGTTGTGGGTGGTCCTGGCTCGTCCTACGCTAGCCAGCTAGCCATTTTACATGGTCCGATATATTCCATTAAAAATGGTTTAAAATACATTTTTGAGCCCCCCAATGTTCACCAAATGTTCAGCGCCGCTTCCGGAACGACGTCCAGTGTGCCTATCCCGAACATGTTCGGCTTTTTTAATGAAATGAATAAAATGATCCGAGGCCTTCTGAAGCCTGAGCCTAAATTTAAAATCCAGTGTTCCAAATCCGGGGGCCGCCATGCCGGCCGTTAGCCGCGAACGGCGCCGCGAATCGCCGCCGAATCCAATGAAAAACCACATCTTTGGAGGCCCATATCTCTGGATTGTGTTTTTAGGGATGTGGCACGAGGTTTATTTACGGCGAAATCGCCGAAAAAGGATCTTTAAAATGACAAAATGGGAATAGCTATTCTGTTAGCATTATCATCCGGGACCTTTCCATGACGTGCACGAACGTGAGCACGCGCGTCACTGCAACGTGAGCCCCCGGATGCTAATGCAGTCCCCTATGGGAGAAAGTCTGGCATTCTTTGGTGCCCTCTAGGGGCTGGCACTGGAAGCGTTAAGTAAACATTTTCATGAAGGAAAAATACATTCAATGATATTTTTAATTTTTCATGATGAAATCAAAGAAAAATCAAATACATTACATAAATTAGAAAACAAATGTTTAAGAAGTTGTGAAAATAGCCGATCTACAAGCTCACAACGCTGCGCGAAGCTGGGAAACTTTGCACACACATCCTTAAACGTTCAAATCTCCTCGTGGTGGCGCTACAACAGCCCCCTACACGTTTTGGCCTATAACTCTAGTCAAACAATCAACATATTTATTTCGCTGAATTCCTTAGATCAATGACTTAGATATTAGATATCAATGAGTTCGATATTTCTGATCCCATTCTAAGTGGCTACAGTTTGCAGGCTCTGGGTAGGCAACCACACCTGGTGGAGACATGTGCTCTGAGGATCACAATTGTCTACTTTTACTGTATTATCTTGTTGGTGACTTTGTTGATGACATTCATGTATCTATAATTATATATTATGTGGATAATGATTACCAGGCAGATTTCCAGGCAGGTACACACACACCTCCACCCATTATGATTTTCAAAGGGGGATTTAGTGTTTGATGAACCCTGTTGTTTGTTTTCCTGTGTTTACTTAATAGCTTATAGAGGTCATGTGATAATGATGAAGCTAACATTTTGTGTGTGTGTGTGTGTGTGTGTGTGTGTGTGTGTGTGTGTGTGTGTGTGTGTGTGTGTGTGTGTGTGTGTGTGTGTGTGTGTGTGTGTGTGTGTGCACTCGCGTGCACGTGCGCACCCGTATGCGCCTGTGCATGTGTGTGTGCCTGGGTGTTGTGTGTTGCAGCTGCTGGATGGCATGGGAGCCCAGCTTGGGAGCCTTCTTTGGCCCCGTGGCCTTCATCGTTCTGGTGACGTGCGTCTACTTCCTGTGCACCTTCATCCAGCTGCGCAGACACCCAGAGAAGAAGTATGAGCTGAAGCAGCTGAGCGAGGAGCACCAGAGGCTGGCCTCCGCTGACGTGCCCACCCACTGCCAGCAGGGGGCGGAGCCCGGGGTGCTGGCGCCGCCGCCCGGCAGTGGCCAGTGCCCGGCCGGCTGCCCGGGAGTCCCCATCAACCCCGCGCTGCTGGCCAACGAGCACTCCTTCAAGGCCCAGGTGCGCACGGCAGCTTTCACCCTCTTTCTGTTCCTGGCCACCTGGACCTTCGGGGCACTGGCCGTGACACAGGGCCACTTCCTGGATATGATCTTCAGCTGCCTGTATGGTGCCTTCTCCGTCACACTGGGGCTGTTCGTCCTCATCCACCACTGCGCCAAACGCGACGACGTCTGGCACTGTTGGTGCTCCTGTTGCCCCGGACGACGCGCTGACGGCGGCGCCCCGGCCCGGCCCAAGGTCAACGTGAATGGGGACACCCCGGGGCACGGGCATGGCCACAGCCACTGCCACCACGACTCCCCGTGCCCGGGCAAAGCCCTGATGGGCTGCGGCCACAGCCACTGCAAACACGCTCCCCTGCCTTCGGCGCAGAACCACGTGACGTGCCTGGCCCCCGTGGCACCGTGCTGTGCCGCATTGCACAGCCAGCAGCTAATGGACGAGGAGCCCGCACCCACCCACGTGCTGCTTGCTGAGGCAGAGGGCTACCGGCCCGGGATCCACCTGCACCGCTGCCTCAAGGGCAGCACGAGGACTAAGGGCCGGCATTTTGGTCGCCACCGGGCTGGGGGTGGCACTGGAGGAGCAGGGAACGAGCGGGAGTATGCCTATCACATCCCGTCCAGTGTGGACGGTGGCAGCCCGCACAGCTCGCACACGGATAGCCCGCACAGCACGCACGAGCACCACGCCCATGTCTGCCCGCACCTGGCCCACGAAGGGCACCATGACGGGCATCACACGTGCCACACTGCCTCGGTCAGCGCCCACGAGCTGGCGTGTCACAATCCCTGCCACAGGCACATCTGCTGCTCCAAGGCAGACCTTTTCCCCACCCTGTGCCAGGCAGAGGCCGGTGACACGGGGAGCTTTTTGTGTGGCTGCGGCAAAATGGCAGAGGAGGACCTGGTAGCGCCGCATCACCACCTGGAAATGCACGCAGCCCCGCGCAGACAATCCTACCCCCAGATCCCGCCCAATCAGAACGGGATCCTGAAGGGGGGCCTTCACGAAGGACTCCTGTACACGTCAGACAGCACGGGGAATATACGCACTGGGCCGTGGAGGAATGAAACTACCGTGTAGTCCACAGACTGGGACCATGGGAAATTACTTCTGCCTCTACCCCCTTCCAAAAAAGAAGTCCTCACCACCCTTTGTAGGATAAAAGAAAAAAGAAAAAAAAAGAATAACACATCACAAGTCACAATCAGAGTGTTTTATTATTATTATTTTATTTTTTATTTTTTTATGATCTCATATATTCTCATGTATGTCCTGTTTCGCTGTACAGAAATCTGACATCCATGTTTAAGGTCTCCAGGGCATCCGTCAAGAAAGATTTGTAAAATGTGCTTTTATTTTACCACTTCATAATACTACACATGCACACTACAGATATCAGAGATATGTGTGTGTGTGTGTGTATATATATATATATATATATATATATATATATATATATATATATATATATATATATAGACACACACACGTACGTATATATGTATATGAGAAAACGGATGGTTGTGTGTATGAATATGAGTTAGTGCTTGCCGTAAATGCACTTTTACACTTTGAATCTGAATCCATCCAATTAGTCTCTGACGAGTCGACATACCTCCAGTTCTTCAAGAAACTCTTGACATCCATGTTTTAGACAAACTTAAACCAGCAATTTTAGACTCCATTGGTATTTTTGCCAGTCAAACAAGCAACCTTACTATCAACTGTGAATATCTACTAGAGATTTTATAAATAATATACAAAGATATTGTCGCTTGCCAGAGATAGCTGTGAAAATTAAAAAGCAACCGAAAAGAGCAGTGAAATCCACGTAGAGTATCCTCTTCCGGGTTGATATTGATCGTGCTGTGTGTAAGATGTCTTTACTGTTGTGTTTCTTTTTTGGGTGCGGGACTGGGAGACCACAAAAACTAGATCATTACCATTGTGAATAGAGAGTCAGCGCCACTATATACCATGAGAGTTCATGTCATTGTATACCATGAGGTTTAACACTGTGCCACATCAACTCTGCTCCCACAAGTGTGTACGTCACACATACCTACCCCTAGACATCCTAAAGTCAATATTTGATGAATCGATATTTCATACATTGTCGTGAAGAAGCTATATTTGTAAAAATGAGACACTTAACAGCTTTAGGAGAGAAGCGAGTGTTGTGAGCATGAGTGCAAGAGACTCACGTTACTAAGGGTACACCTTGGGAAACCTGCCTTTGACCTGTATCAGTTGTTTCTGTCCCTTTATAAAATAATGGAAAATAACAATGTAGACCGTTTTAACATTATTGTTAATCACTCACTGAAATCAATGGGAAAGAAATGCAATTGTTCTTTTTTTTCTATGCCCCACGGTGTGCATAATTTGTTGTAGCTTCTATTTACTTTTTTGTTTGTACTTTTTTAACATAATTATTATTATTATTATTATTATTATTACAGTGCAAGCCAATGCCAATTCCTCAACAATTGCCATTACACTGTCTCTTGTCTTTTGACCAGATTAGACTGCTGCAACATGCCATGTTTTTTTTTTTTTTTTTCTCTCGGTGCCATTTCACAGTCATGGATTAAGCCTATTTTCTCAAACTAATATGATTTTCCAATACAGATCTCCATTCCAAAAAGGGGGGGTGGGAATAGCATTTCGTTTTGGATGAGGCCCTATCCGAGAAAAACACCATAATATTTTGGTGGCTAGCTTAGCGGCCATCTGGCGTAGCGCGACGGCCAAGGCTGAAGTACTGTATGGATCAGTCCATTGTTACCACGAAGGTCACAATCACTTTGAAGCATTGCCACTCAGCAGAGTACATAAAAGAGGCTCTTTATTGATTTAGAACAGCCTTGTTTGTTTTATGAATGGTGATACTGAGAATGACACTCACCAAGGGAACCACTTATTCACCAGTGACTGTGGCAGGAGGAGGAGGCGGACAAAAACAAACAAACGGATCCATACATTGTGAAAAGTATGACACAGCGAACCCTGCCCTTGCAAAACCACCTTGGCATGCACGCCATCTATTTACCCGACTCGTGTGCACTCTTGTCTATGTATATAGAATTGGTTTCTGATTAATTATTTTATAAGAGAAATAAGATATTTAAGAATAAAGGAAATCTATATGTAAAGAAAATTGTATGGTTAAAAAAAAGAAGAAAAAAAAAAGACTGACCTCTCTATGTTATTAATACTCAGTATCTGAGTTTAGAAATGAATTTTGTTTTTAAATGCATTTTTTTGTTGCAATTTTGTTGAATTTTATTTCTGTCACATCTGAAATAGAAATGCACTACCCATGTTTGGCCTACCAGAGCTGGTCATGTTTGTCAAGGACATTATGTGTTCAGAGAGAGAGAGAGAGAGAGAAAAATATTTCTACAGAGAGAAAACATTAATGTTGTATTTCTTCCTCTTTTTTTCTTTTCTAAATGTTTTTTGTAATAGCTAAACCAGTGGTTCTCAACCTTGTCTGGATCAGGGCCCACTTGTCAAAAGTGTTCGCGGCCCACCCATCCTGACCACTTAAGGCAAGGGTCCGGGACCCCTAGGGGGTCCTACAGGGGGTCCTCAAAATCTTTGTGTGATAGAAACTTCTTTTCTCCTTTTTTTATATTAACCACTTGAACCCTAGTGTCCATATTCTGAGAAGTGAGAACTTTTGCCAAAAATAGCAGATCTACAAGCTCACAACGCCTCATGCTGCGAGGCGTTGTGAGCTTGTAGATCGGCTATTTTCGGCCAAGAGGTTTGGTGTAGAGGGGGAAAAGAGCAGACTTAAGTACAGAGTGAAAGACCAGGTTTATTGAGTATTGACGGTTCAAGTGGTTAAATATCTGAAATCACAAATTGACAAGAATCCAAAATACACTGATGATTGTGCTGTCAAACGATGAAACTAGATGGAATCTGGGGGTCCCTGCTTCATCTCTCTCTCAGCTAAGGGGTCCTTGGCCTGAAAACATTGAAGACCCCTGACTTAAGGGGTCAGATGGGTTGGACTGCACTTTCAGAACACGTTTATTTAGACGATTAATCCACCTCGGATCAATGGCACTAATGTAGTATTATTTTTAAGTTCTTATTTATTGGTATCACTTTTTCATTTTAATGTTATATTGTCGTTCAAATCGTAGTGTTTTGCCAGTTATTTCAAGACCCCCTTGTGGACCCATCAGTGGGTCCCGGCCCACAGGTTGAGAACCAGAGAGCTAAAGGACTTCCTGGGAGACGTCAGAGATGAAGCATGAAGTTCATGGCTCTGTACAGAGCAGAGCCACCAGAGGTTATATCCAGGGTCTGGGGCAGAAGGTGATATTCTAGGCCCCCCACTTGTGACTCATAAACCCCATACATTGTTGAGTGGAGGCCTAATACTAGTGTATTTTCTGTTTTCACTCTACATCAAGTAACTTCCCTGAAAATAGCCGATCTACCAACACAGCGTGGAGCGACACATTGTAAGCTTGAGGAAAGGCTATATTTGGCGAAGGTTTTCCCCAGAATATTACGGATACTGGGGAACCACATGAACCCCAGTGTCCCAAATCTGGGCATGTCATGTTAGGCAAACATTCATTTACAACTGGCAAACATTCAGCGAAAATGGCAGATCTGCAAGCCCTCAATGCATCACGTTGTGAGCTTGTAGATTGGATTTATTCTGCAAAAGAGATTGGCGTATAGGGAAAAAAGGAGGGGACCAAGTATAGACTCTTGTTGGACCCTGGTCAACTGAATTATAAAGTGTTTAAGTGGTTAAGCTCTATACTTTGTTGAATGACAAATAGTGAAAACAGCCAATCTACAAAAACAGCCCAACACATTGTGAGCTTCTAGAGAGGCTAGTATTTTCACAATTTGTTTTTAGGTTTTTGAAACATTTTGGAAAATGTTTGAAAGCGTTTTTTGAATATTTGCCCAACATAATGATGGTTGATGAACTGTCCAGTAAAGTGAACACAGTGAACACATGGCTCCTTTGAGCCATCTTGGACGCTGACAGACTGTGGCCATGACATGAACAGGTGTTCTCAGCCAGTTCTAACGCTGGCCGCACGGTGTCAACCCGAAGCCAGCCGAACCGATTAAATCACACAATATTCTTCTAAGAGAGTTGTTTGTTGTCTGTGACCCCCCCCCCCCCCCACACACACACACACACACACACACACACACACAAAAAGAAAAAAGAAATAACACAAATTACACACGAGATCGCTGCTTCGATCGAGGCTAATTGCCGTACGTACAATGTGTACTGTATATTTGCTGGTGCTGTGTCTTGCAGTAAGGGCACTCGCCCTTACTGGGAGTCTTTGCAGCAGCCTGAGCTTTTATTTGTCAGTATGAGGCAATGTCGACCTAGACAATAAAGACCACTTTAAGGTTAACCACTTAAACGCTCTTAGTAAAACTGACCTGAGTTACAACTGTACTTAGCACACTGTTTTCACTGCTTTCTCTACACCAAATCTAAAAAGAAAAAGAAAATGCAGATCTACAAGCATGACGTTGCAACGTGTTGTCAGCTTGAAGATCTACTATTTTTGGCTAATGCCCCCCCCCCCTCCCCCTCTCCCCCAGAATATGGATGCCGGGGTTTAAGTGGTTAATTTATCCATTTGTAACTTAGAGAGTGTGCGATTGTAACCAAATTGACCCATCTCGTCGTTTTGGTTACATGTTGTACACTCCAGGAGTTAAAGCGAGTTAACCCATTTAGGCCTAGAATTATGGAATGCTTTAACCAGTGAAAAATAGCAGATCTACAAGCTCGCAGCGCGGCACTTGCCGCGCTGCGAGCTTGTAGATCTGCTATTTTTGAAAAAAGTCGTGAAAATGTGTGCAAATCTTTGAATATAATGTATTTTCAAAGCAAACGTTTGTAATTCAAATTTTGCTTCTGGGTGGTCCCTGGAACTAAATATTTTGAGATGGGGGTCCGTGGCCAAATACATATCATTTTGGGGGTCCTTCACATGAAAAGGTTTGAGAACCACTGACATAGTAGTCTCTCAAGAACAGACTAACTGAGGTCCATTTAATTGAAAAGGACCTTTTCTTTGACGATGGCTGGCCAGATTGCTGACATAGAAACATAGGTTTTTCAAAAAATCTTAGAAGGATTCAAAAGACACTTCAAATTTTCACGATTTTTCAAAAATAGCAGATCTACAAGCTCGCAGCGCGGCACTCAGTGCCGCGCTGTGAGCTTGTATATCTGCTATTTTTCAATAGTTAAAGCATAAAATAATGATACACAATAATGTGTACCCGTTCTAATGAACACTGGTGATTTTACTGTGTGTGTGTATTGTAGGGTTCTCATCTGTAGCAGTCAGACATTCTGTCCAAAAGGACCTTGCCGAGTCCGCAAAGGCTCACCCAGGCCACTGCTACAGTTCTCACCTGTGGTACTGTAACAAAACCCAAAGTCACTTTTCACTTCTTTCTACATCATCACGAATTCCAATAAATGTATTTTTTCACCATGCAATGAAAAAAAAAGAAAAAGAAAAAATCTTTTGCTCTTGTTTTCCGTGTGTATGCCTACAGTTTGTTTGCATGTGCGTGCGTGTATGCGTGCATGTGTTTGACCTAAGACAGGGATCTTCAACAGGGGGTCCAGGACCCCTAAGGGTCCTCAGAGTTACTACAAGGGGTCCTCCAATTCTTTGAGTGATATAAACTTTTTATCTTCTTTTTTATATTAACCACTTGAATACTAGTGTTCATATTCTCAGAACTTTCGCTGAAGATAGCAGATCTACAAGCTCACTGTGAGCTTGTAGATCTGCTATTTTCGGCAAAGAGGTTTGGTGTAGAGGGGGAAAAGAGCAGACTAAGTACAGAGTGAAAGGTCAAGTTTATTAAGTATGGATGGTTCAAGTGGTTAAATATCTGAAAACACAAATTGACATGAATCCAAAATACACTGATGATTGTGCTGTCAAACGATTAAACTATATGGAATCTCTGAAAAGGTTGTGGGGGACCCTGCTTCATCTCTCGCTTAACTAAGGGGTCCTTGGCCTGAAAGCGTTGAAGACGCCTGACCTAAGAGAATGAAAATGAATGTTGGCATTAGTGGGAGACTGAAAAAGAGTTGGAGGAATGTATGAATGCCTTTACTTGTGTGTCTCTCTACGGCTTCTGTATAAATTCCTTCTGACAGTGGTGATGGAGATTGAGATGTTCTCCTTGGGAGAAATATTCACCCAAGGGAAGGTTCTCAAATGATAGCAGGCTCGACTTGACTGGCAGGTGTGTGTGTGTGTGTGTGTGTGTGTGTGTGTGTGTGCGTGCGTGCGTGCGCGTGTGTGTGTGTGTGTGTGACATTCATTGGTACGCTTTGTGTTCGTGCTGAGCATGCATGTCCCTGGAAATGAGACAGTGTCATTGTGTGCATCACAAATCAGACCCAGGGCCTGACAGGCAGTGAAACGCATGAGCACATTTAATACTCAGCTGGATATTATGTGTACATATTTATTTATTTATTTTACAAGGTTACAGTATAGCACCAATCCACCCCGCCAAAGAAACGGTGCCACTGTGCCAGTGAGTCGTAATTGTGATTAGTGAATAGTGATAATGAGTATGAGGGCTAATGTGTTTTAATTATGTAGGGTGTTTCCGAGGCAAGGAACTTGTTCCCTTTAGCTGAGAGTAATTTTAACCAGGAGAGCGCACAAATGTACCAATTGCTACTTTGTGGAGTTAGAAATTGATAAATTAGCACTGAGGCGTTTATTGTGCATGCTTGGAGAATGGAAGAAGGCCACAAAAGGTGGGCGCGGCGACTTGTCGCTGAAGAACATAAAATGGCTCAGGATGGCATCTGTTTCATTAAAAATGGATCCAGGTTTAGCGACACAGCTGTGTGTTTATGATACAATTATCCACGTTTTAATTTCATGCTATCTATAAATGCCTTGGTAAACGTGCACATGAGTATGCATGGGCTTACTTGTGTGGGTGTGTGGATGGTGTTTTATATCCATGCCCTTTGTTTGTTATAAGTTGCAGTATTATAATTAGCTGTAACGCATTAAAACAGTACAATATGAACCTGTTCTACCTTGAACACCGGTTTGGGGCAAGATTTTGAGTTTCTTTGGTCTAGTTAGGCTACAGTGGTTCCACCAGTGGTCCCGTAGGGGGTTCCAGGTGGTCCCCAGGGCCCAGCTAAATGGTGGCGAGTTGGATCTTTAACTCTTGAGAGTGTCATTTTACGTTCTCAAGAGTTAAATTGATTTTAAACATCTCCATTACTTAATTTACAATAAGTCTCCACATATAGAGGAATGTAGAAGAATTGTTATTTTGATCAACATTCGCCTATTATCTCTCCTATGGTACCACACCAACACAGCATGGAATTATGGGAAAGATCTTATCCAACGATAACAAAATATTCAAAGTTTTGGGTCTGCGAGGTAAAATCCCATCAGATGGTGGTCCGTGGCTCAAATGCAGAATAAATAACGGACCCTGATATGAAAAAGGTTGAAAAGCACTGGTCAAGTCGGCCTATATCCTTACACTTGTGACAATGTACGTATTTGTCCACCAACACAAACTTTCCCACAACACAGATTGCATAGTGTTTAATTCAGCCATGTACGCGTACTGTATGTTTTGCCTTATTTAATCACAAACTGTCCTGGATCTACAGAACATCATTTCCCACCCCTTTATCTTCCTCTCACTCTGTCTCTTTGTCTGTTGGTGTGTTTTTACTCTCCCTGGTCGTGTTCTTTCGTTCTCTTTCTCTCGTCTCTGATAACAAGGCCTGCTCCTCCACCAGCCTTGGCAGTGCACAGTGCTGCTGATAGAAAGGCTGCGATCGCCATGCTAATGTCGTCCTTGACTTAAATAAAACACCCAAGACTCAAGGGGAGATGGTAGGGAGAGGGAGAAAGAGCGAGACAGGCTGGCAAAATAAGTGGAGAGAGATGGAATACAGATGAAGAATAGTATATAGTGAGGGGGTTTGAGAGAAAAGAGAAAGAGAGAAATCCATGTATCAAGATCAAAGAAGAAGAAGTGGGATGCGACAGGAGGAGGAACACAGGCCTCCATATCTAGTGAAGCAGAAAGAGGCAGAATGTTGTCCTCCTATAGACAATCTTCACTTGGCATGCCATAAAATACTGGATGTCTGATTGTGTCTGTGTGGGCGTGTGGGCGTGTGTGTGTGTGTGTGTGTGTGTGTGTGTGTGTGTGTGTGTGTGTGTGTGTGTGTGTGTGTGTGTGTGTGCGTGCGTGCGTGCGTGCGTGCGTGCGTGCGTGCGTGCGTGCGTGCGTGCGTGCGTGCGTGCGTGCGTGCGTGCGTGCGTGCGTGTGCGTGTGTGTGCATGCGTGCGTGTACGACTGTACGTGCGTGTGTGCGTGCGTGTGTGTGTTTCACTTGATTGGGTGCCTGCAACACCAACTGTCGTACACCATTACATGATTACATCTATCTAGTGTACGTTAACTTTGGCTTTGGAGTTGCTGATAACGGCAAAGGCGAGAATGATTAAGGTCACAGTGTAAGTGATAGAAATTGTTATGTGCGTGAGGCATGTTGCTTTGTCATCCTACATTACACAGTGGTGGCTTCATTTGACTTGGGTGAATTGGGCCCTTTTTTTTTCTTGCACTGAGTTGTTCATGTATAGTAGTTTGCCTGCAGGGCATAGAGGGGGGTGTATGCTAATGTTGCACACTGGGGCTCCAGACATGGGAAAATATGAACAGCTGTATTGGTTTATTTGGTTGTCATTGCTGTGTCTTTACTCCACCATATGTGATGATAGCCCAGGGACGTGCAGAGAATGTTAGAGAGGCAGGGACTGAAATTTCTAAAAGGGCCTTTGGGTGAAAATATGGAAAATAGCAGACCTCCAAGCTCACAACGCGTCACGCTGCGATGCGTTGTGAGCTTGGAGGTCGGCTATTTTCGGTGCTTGATACCACACTGAACTAAGTAAACACTGGAGATGTGGCCTAACGGCATAGATTTCTACACAGAGAGAGGGAAATTCTGTTAACATAGATGCTGCATTCAAGTTCAGGAGAGTTTGGACAAGGCAATTCTCTTGAATGCTGCCTTCAGGTATGGCATGGAAAGGGGAAAATCCCAGTTGTCCGACGCCCAGTTGTCCGAAGCCCAGAGTGGACTAACAGGGGCAAATGTACGAACGGGCTCTCCTACCGTACTGATGAGCAATACAATGGTTATATGTCACAGTTATTGTCCACGACATTGCAAGCGGCGCGAAGGCCAGCGGACCTTGGTCCTGCTCTTCGCGCCCGAGCGCCGCATGCGCGAGTGCCCGCGAAGAGCGGGCCAGGGAGAGTTACGAAGCCGTGGTGCACGGCCTGGGCAAGCGCACGATAAACGCATGAATGGGATGAAGATCGCTTGCTTTACAGTCTGTTGGAAAGGCTCAGTACGGTAGGAGAGCCCGTTCGTACATTTGCCCCTGTTAGTCCACTTCGCCGTCGCCGTCGCCGGGCGTCGGACAACTGGGCGTCGGACAACTGGGACTAGCCCATGGAAAGAGGGCATTTGCATTTCTTTCAGCATACTGTAGTAAAAACTGCATTCATGGTCTGGGGAGGGCACTTTTTACAGACAGATAAAAGGGCAGGAGCTCAAGCCCCCTTTGATGTCTATGTGTGCACGTGCCTGTGACAGTCTCACTCTGCAGTTGCCTTCAAGCCAAAGCCTCTATCGTTCTGCTCCTCCTATATAGAAAGGACCAGATGAGTAGACTAAAAACATTCAACTCCGGCCTGCTTCACTAAACTCAAGTGTGATATCTCAGTGAGTGACAAGGTAGAAGGGACCATGCCCACCCCCCTTCCTGTGCTGTTAAATTCCTTTAGCTACGCCTATCAAATCCACTGTTCACACTGCCATGTGTGCCAAAGACTGAATCGCGTATGAGAATATGAGAACGCTGCTCTGCTCTGCATCTCCAAGTCGTGACTGCGAGCACATATGTGAGCAGGGTTCAGAGCCAGCCAATGGCTGCCAATCTGTTTGACAAACCCCCCGTTCCTCTTTCTCCCCTCATCCTTTCTTTGTTATTTTTGTTATTTATAGCTTTGTCCGCGGTGATGCAATGCACGGTACAACGTGCAAGGGAGCAGGGAATGGTGATGTGCCGCGTTTAATACAACAATCCAGTGGATTATGACGACCGTAAGAGGCTGCTGCTGCTGTCTGTAACAGCAGGGCCCATAGGGATACAGAGGAGCAGGGGCGTCACAAGGGGTAGGAAAGTGGGACTGAGTTACCAGGGCCCAAGTTGGAGGGGCCCTAGTAACTTTAACTATTGAAAAATAGCAGATATACAAGCGGCGAGTGCCGCGCTGCGAGCTTGTAGATCTGCTATTTTTTTAAAGTCGTGAAAATGTGTGCAAATCTTTGAATATATGCATTTTTTAAGCGAACATTTGTAACTCAAATTTTGCTTCTGGGGTGTCCCTGGAACTAAATATTTTGAGATGGGGGTCCGTGGCTAAATACATATCATTTTGGGGGTCCTTCACAAGAAAAAGTTTGAGCATCACTGACATGGAAACATAGGTTTCTTGCACACATTTTCAATTTTTTTCAAAAATAGCAGATCTACAAGCTCGCAGCGCGGCACTCGGTGCCGCGCTGTGAGCTTGTATATCTGCTATTTTTCAATAGTTAACATTCATGGGGGGCCCACAGTGAATCCTTGTACCCAGGGCCCAGAATTTGGTGTGACGCCCTTGCCGAGGAGCCAGACAGCCCTGAGGATGGGAGAAGCCCCCCATCCCCTCCCGTCTCTTCTTCCCTTCAGCAGCGCTGGACTTCCACCTCGCACTGATCTCTCCCACCTTCCCCAGCTCCCTTTTCTCTCCTCCCTGGCTGTGCCTCCCACAATGCTTGCCTCACTGCAGAGAGCTCAGGCAGGGGTGTCGGCAGGGGTGTCGCACCAAATTCCGGGCCCTGGGTACTTTAACTATTGAAAGATAGCAGATCTACAAGCTCGCAGCACAGCACTCACTTGTAGATCTGCTATTTTTTTGAAAAATAGTGAAAGTCTTTTTTTGAAAAACCTATGTTTTCATGTCAGTGGTGCTCAAACCTTTTCATGTGAAGGACCCGCAAAATGATATGTATTTGGCCACGGACCCCCATCTCAAAATATTTAGTTCCAGGGACCCCCCAGAAGCAAAATTTGAGTTACAAATGTTCGCTTAAAAACTTGGTGCCGCGCTGTGAGCTTGTATATCTGCTATTTTTCAATAGCTAAAGTATAAAATAATTCCAGGCCCCTCCACCTTGGGGTGCCCCTGATCCCAATGCTTGCCTCACCGCAGAGAGCTGAGGACAGCTGGGAACGACATGGCGGGCGAACGGCCATGCACGCAGGGCAAGCAGGAGGGAGGGTGACAGGGGAGCAAGCAGATGATGGAGGGAGTTGGGGGATGGCGGGGATGGGGGTGGGGGGGGTCAACGGGTTCCATGAGGCGTTTGTCCGCAAGTAGGTGTATTTCTGTCTTATTTATTATTTATTCTGCATTTGAGCCACGGACCACCATCCTATGGGATTTTACCTTGCAGACCTTTCTTTCTCTATTATATAGGCCTACTGTTTCTTTTGCTGTCCTTCAAACTGACTCAGTTTCTGTCATGTCCATCTGTCTTATTCACATTGACATTCACCCATAGTCACCCGCGCGCACACATGTGCGCACACACACACACACGCACAGACACACGCGTGCGTACAAACAGGTGTTTTACAGGTTAACCACTTTCAACCTGAACTCTCAATTTTGGCATGTTATTACTGGTAAACATTTTCAAGTATTTACAGAAATAAAAATACATATATTACTAATAATAAATAAACAAATCTATTTTTTTACATTTGAAATATTTCAAAACTGTATTGGTTATATCAATCCCTGTCTGGCAGTTTGTATCGGGAAACATCTTTAAAACTTCCTTTTGTCATTTGAGATGGATTCTCATCCCGCCTTTTATTTAATATAGTATGCACTAAAAACTATAAAATGAAAAGTTGGCAAAGAACAGTGTGCTATTTATCACTCTGGCTGTACTTTCTTTGTCACAGACAGGAACAAAAAAGCTGTTCCTTATTTAAACAGTCTACCAAAGCATTATTGGCAATCAATTGTTTTTAGACTGTGGAAATGATCACTAGCCTAGGTGATGTCATCTGTGGACAGGGGGCACTGAAGCTCTGGATGACATCCCGGAACCTGTGCATTAATTTAAGATAAAATGACATCAACCATGACTCACAACCAACTGATTTCTAGTTGTCAATAGTATAATACTTTGTCTCAGGGGCCTCGTTGATGGCGCCATAGATTATAATATTGGTGCTGAGAAAAGACATCTTTCTCAAATACTACAACTGGAATGTTTAGGGCAACTGATTTGCCACATGTGAATGCTGAAATAATGACAATTTCAATGAAATACCTTATAACTATACATGTAGCCTATATACTACAAATACAAGTCAGGAATGCACTTGCTCCTTCTCAGACATATAAACAGACGCTGATTATTAAACGTGACGTAACAAAGCCTGCCGAGAGAAATCAAACAGATTTAAACATTTTACATTAGGCCTGCCTGGTGACTAAAGGAGCTTCTATTCTGTTCTGCTTGCTATACAGTGGTGCCATCTGGTGGTTATAAAGAGCTACTGTATGTTTGAAAGATTGCTGGAATGTCATTGAAACCACAGCATCTGTAGTCTTTCGGGCGTGTCATTAATGGCAGTGTGTTCGGAATAAAGGCTATACATGGGCAGGGTTCCAGTTTGTGGTCAGGAAAGAGATTCACTTGGACAGTCACAATAAAGCCTAAAGTACTGTGGCTGTGTTCAATCTTATCTGGGCCACAACAGTACTCAGGACAATTGCATAATATTCCAGCAGCGGGCCAAACATCACAATTTATTTTATTGTAATGGACAATCCCTTTTGTCTTCTTAAAGGGGTAGTTCACCCCAAAATGACTTTTTCCATCCCATGGAGACTTGAGTTCAATAATATTTTTTTGTACAAAAATGTGATTATAGTAAATGTACTCCCTTTCATTCCGGATGGAGACCCAAATGTACGGAGTGGATTTGGGTCCCCATCCGGAATCAATGACGGTACATTTTATGCCATCACACTCTGACTTCACTGGGATGTCAGGGGAACCACACTAACAGAATCTCTTTTATGCCCAATTGCCCATACATGTCATCCCTGATGTCATCAATAGTAAGCCCATATCTAACTTCATATGGGAAAGCCCATATATGGAGGCCACATCGGCCACATACCACACTAACAGAATCCATATATGGCCAAGACAGCCCATATCTGTGTGGCTGGTTCTACAGACAGGGATCTCCATGTAGGCCTATGGGCATAAAAGGGATTGTATGTATGATGTCAGATATGTCATATATAGGACTTTCACAAAAGAATAACTGAGTAAGCATGTTTGGGCTTTCACAGCATATCTTCATATAGGCTACAGTACATGGATCTCCATATAGGTACCAGGGGTCTCCATATACTGTATGGCTAACTGGTCCGATATACCGGTACATCACTGGCCAGATGGCCAAGACATGGCGCGACCTCGCCCTTTAGGGTGAGGTCGCATGTCGCCCTGAGGCATCTTACTAGTATATTATTACGCTATAGCCACTCTTTAAATTGTTGCCTGTGTGTGTGAGTGCGTGCGTGCGTGTGTGCGTGCGTGTGCATCATGTAGATCTGTGAGGCTTTCGCCCAGAATGCTGAAGTTGGGGTTCAAGTGGTTACCGGATTGCCTTGGAAGTTCACCTGTTGTCTCATAGCCTACTACATCCTATTACTACAAGGGAAGGAACTTACATTTGTTTGGTCAATATTTATATTTAAGGACATTTAATAATGTGTGTATATACATGGACTATCTACAAAGTGGTGGATGCTGCACCGTGCCAAGCATACTGTAGCAGAAACACTGTGGTCTCGCTCCCGGCTCTCTAAATTACCACCTGCTTATGAGCAGACAGGTCTATTTAATAGATTTTTATTAAGTGAAAGATTAGCTGGCTGGAGTAATTAAGTGTTCAGAAGGAAGAGAAATATGTTGGACCTGCTGAACCCGACAGCCAACCACCACATGTATAGACACTCTCTCTCTCTCTCTCTCTCTCTCTCTCTCTCTCTCTCTCTCTCTCTCTCTCTCTCTCTCACTCTCTCACTCTCTGTCTCTTTCTGTCCCTCTCCTGAAATACAGGTAGCCCACATTAAATCTGATGGAAGTCGATACTGTAAGTCCTTAAACCACAGATTGAGTCAAAGGCTTTCTGCGGACACCCCAAAATGCCATTGTGCTGCAATTGTGTATCATAATTCAATCAGTAGAGTACAATTCTTGTATCCATCATTTGTAACTACAAGAGTATATAAATGTAGCCAAATGGACCTGTACATTTACTACACTATACTATATAGCATATTACTGTATACAGGCCTAATATTCTTGGCTGTTCAACATTACAGAGGTAAGCAAAGTGTGCATAAATATTTGACTTTCTTTGAGGTTTGTGATTTCCAGTACCACACAGAGTTAACATGCTGTAAGAGTGTTTTCTCTACTCTACTTTGGTAAATCCATAAAACAGCATGTTCTCTCCCCGGTAACAAGTCTTGCAGGCAGACATGCAGGCAGCTATAACTCTCTTTATCTCTCTCTCTCTCTCTCTCTCTCTCTCTCTCTCTCTCTCTCACACACACACACACACACACACACACACACACGCACGCACCCACGCACGCACGCACACACACACACACACGCACGCACCCACGCACGCACGCACGCACACACACACACACCAGTGAAAAACCACTTAAATCCTCTAGACTTTACCATGTCTTTTTGCCCCAAAATAATGTTCAAGCTCACACATGTAGCGTTGTGAGGTTGTAGATCTACTATTTTTGTCTAATGTTCCCCCCAGAATATGGATGCTGGGGTTCAAGTGGTTAAAGACAACAGGTCAGTTTACAAGTTAAACTACTTACAGATCAGAAATATTCAGTGATAACTAAAAATCCTTCAACTCTATGCAGATAATATTGGAAAATTACAATACTGGACACATTTATTCAATTTTAATCATTCAGTGTTTTCTCAGGCAATGATTTTCATGTGATGCAGTATTTGTACATTTCTGAAATACCATACGCACAGTAAGCTGAAATATAGCCTACTGTACAGTAGGAAGCATTAAACTACACGGCACGTGTAGCCCAACAGCCTGTGCGTGTGTGTGTGTGTGTGTGTGTGTGTGTGTGTGTGTTTGTGTGTGTGTGTGTGTGTGTGTGTGTGTGTGTGTGTGTGTGTGTGTGTGTGTGTGTGTGTGTGTGTGAGTCTGTTTGTGCGTGTGTGCGTGGCTCCTGCCTGCCTGCCTAGCTGTTGCAGCAACATGGTTTGTGTATTTCCTCCTCTGGCCAGAGGGACCCACTTCGTGTCTATTGAACTTCCTAACAAGGTGCTGGGAAAACAGATGCTGGGAGTGCTTTTTGTCAGGCACTGTTCATCTCTCTTTGCAGAGCTCTGCACCTCAGCAGCACATATTTCCAGGGCGTGCAGATATAATAACATGTCTCGGTGCTGTGTAAGGACGCAGCGATGAGCATGGTGTGTGGGGGAGGGGGTGCTAAAGCTCCAAGCTCAAGACATTGCTCACCATCACAAATCCAGCCAATGCTGCCATTACATCCAACACACTAGACATCTGGAGGCTGGAGCAGTGGTTCCCAAATGGGTGTTGAGGCCTCAACACTCAGCCGTGCAGGTGTGCCTTAAGGGATTTTGTGACCACATATAATTATTACAATTTACATAATTATTGCTATTAATGTCAGTATTTCAAAACTTGCGCTTGCTCATTCCAGAGGGGAATTCTATACCCTAACAAATACGGTATATATTTTAACCCTTAA
The DNA here is from genome assembly GCF_963921795.1 of Nannobrachium achirus. Taxonomy (NCBI): domain Eukaryota; kingdom Metazoa; phylum Chordata; class Actinopteri; order Myctophiformes; family Myctophidae; genus Nannobrachium; species Nannobrachium achirus. The sequence goes on from NC_137833.1 coordinate 18,262,605, forward strand.
CACTTCAACCTTCAACCAATGCACTCCGTTGTGAACTTGTAGATCTGCTATTTTCACAACGAATACAGCTGTGCCTTGATATTTTGAATTGCCCATCGTGTGCCTTATGCTTATGCACACAAAGTTTAATTTGAATTGAAAACCAATGCTCTAGTGTCTGCTTTTAAAACTAGACTACATCTTGTGTAAAGGAATATGTACTGTACAAACTACTGACGGTGAATATGCGAGTAAGCCTGGCTACGCGAGGCTAGTGAATATGAGAATACATGTATGTAGTGTCAACAGGCCTTCAGTGTTTTTGATGCATACTGTAGTAGCACTGTATAGTAGTAGTAGTCCATCTACAAGTGTGCCAGAGATAAAGCCGGAGTAGAAATACCCCCAAAAGAGCAGACAGTGCCAAAATCAAAGCAGGAGTCAGTAATCCACAGTGAACAGAACAGACGGTGTAGGTCTTAAGCTCTCATATGGGGTTCAGGCTTGGTTGTGTGGAGCCTCGTGGCTGCTGGCAGAAAAGACTGCCCAATTCTCTTTGTGGTGAGCTGAGCTGGGAGGAGTCTGCGTGCTTGAATGTGCTCCTCATCCCCGCTTGCACCTCATAGGGAGGGGAGGGGTTTATTAGGATAACGTCCAGCTTCCTCTTCATCCTTCCCTCTGCAAGCACCTCCAGATTGATCAGTTTAACTCTGAATAAAGAGCAGCTTTCCTCACCAGCTTGTTCTCTTTGTTGCCATCCCCTGTGTTGATGTCCCCTCCCTCCCACCCTCCATATCATGGCAAAGTAGAGTGGCTAGTACAGGCTCCATCTGCAGCAGACTGTTGCACACATTGAAGCAATTTCCTAATTATTTTTTCTTTTTTTTTAAAGGAAGAACAGCTTGCTCTGTCCCTTCCTGTAGTAGCAAATCACTATTCCTGAGGGAGGGGGGGGGGGGGGGGGGATGAAAAATGTTTTGATGCTTAAAGAATTGCTTTGTCAATATCCAATATAATTTCCTTGCTCCCTGTTAAACCAACACAATCTCGACAGTTTTACAGCATCGTGCTTCGACTGTCTACACTGCCAGGAACCTTTGACACCTCTCTCTTTGCTGGGGCACATCACTGACCTCACAGTGGCATCACGTACTTATTGTGTAACAATGCTGTCCAGATGACAAAGGTCAACCAGGCTGGCACATACATGGGACCGTTTGTGGTGCACACTGCACAATCTCTCTCTCTTTCTCTAGTTTGTTTGTGTGTGTGTGTGTGTGTGTGTGTGGGGGTGTGTGTGTGTGTGTGTGTGTGTGTGTGTGTGTGTGTGTGTGTGTGTGTGTGTGTGTGTGTGTGTGTGTGTGTGTGTGTGTGTGTGTGTGTGTGTTATAAGTTATAAGTGTTGTTTTCACTCAGGATTTAGCTTTGTTTGAGAAGCACTTTTAACAAGCTGCTAAACAAACTCCTGAGTCAATCTCAACGCACCCCTTTTTAAGCAAGGACCCAGAATTATCAATCCATACTTGTCACAAACCAAGCCATGGTAGTATTTATCATGATAATAAATTGGCAATTATTTTACTGCTGACAACAACCATGTTTTAATAGACAGTAGCTAAAGAAAATGATTTTTAAGCACCAGAAATAACAGACGTACAAGCTCACCGCACGAACACGTTGCGCTGCAAAATGTTGAGAGCTTGTAGATCTGCCATTCCTGGTGCGTGACACCGGACCGGAGCACAACAAAGTTGTTAGATTAGGCTTAAGAGAGCGGGAGAGAGTATTCTTGTCGTGACTCAAAATGCGAAAGGTCAGAAAATCACTTTCTCTGTACTTCTGTATCTGATGGTTCCATAATGTCATGTCTTTGTAAATCATGCTGAATACCACTTCTGACATAACTAGCTAATCCCCATGAAGATGGAATACTCCCTGAATGTGACTATTAGTTTGGTGTGGACCAGTGCCAAGTAGGATCAAATGCTCTGCGTTGGTGTCACGTCAAAGTCATGTGGGGATATGCGGGATATGTTTCATCCTATTAAAAGTCTGGCAGCTAATATAAATGTATTTCCCCATTATCTCAACATGCCACAGCGCTGAGTGGTCAACAAATCTAATAGTCCTTCCACCCCCGTCAGGACAGTGAGTCGTCTATATCGCAGCTCAGCAGTCACGGGGCACTGCCAACATAATAGCTATCTCATTCCCTGCCACCCTGAGCTCATCTGGCGCCCAGACAAGCTTTACATCATCGCCATGCAGGGCAAAGCCAGTGAGGACCAGATTCAGAGTGCACAATTAAGTGGTCTATCAGGATGTGTACAAAATGGTATTGATCTGGAGAGAATGCACACTGGTGTGACTGACTGAATGAGGGATGTGAGTGTCTGACGGGGTTGGGACTTTGTAGAACTGTTTATTGTGGGCTCGCCTGGAAGGCGAGCACACGTATGTTATCTTCATTATTTATTTATAGCTATATGTGTATCTCCACAAAACTTTGGCGCGCTTCATCTCTTAAACGCTTACACCTTTCAACACCATTCAAATTTTTATGTGTTCAGCTTACTGAGGACACGTGTGCTTGTACTTTTGGTTTTGAAATGTTTTGTAGTATAAATATAAAAAAATAAAAATGTTTAACTTTAAGCACCCAATGCATTTCCAATGGGTTTAGTAGAGTGGAGAGAAGGATAATAGACCCATGTTTATGTTAAGGCGCTGTGGCTGCAGTGTTCACACTTCAGATATGCTATCTATATCATTGCGTTCACACAGGTCTGCTCTCTGATTTGATCCAAATGTCTAAGCTGTGTGATGTATAAAACTATAGTTATAGTTAAAACTATAAATAAATGTCCCTCTCCACTCTACTGATTACACAGCTGTGATCAAGAATCAAGTCCGGGCGATGGGATGTAAATCCCATAGCCATATATCCTAGAGCCCGCAGGGACAGTCAGCCATATTAGTGGTTGTTGTTGGTTGTCAGGGAGATATCAAAACCAATGCATTTCCAAGTCAGATCCACAAACACAATAAAAGCCATGCTCCACTCCTCAGTCTGGAGTGGCCACATAGAAGAACGCCTTGGTTATAGACATAGTGGAGGACAGATGTGATCTGGGATTGTTAGCCTACAGTATATGCACTCAATATACTCCACTACAGTTGGAGTCCATTTGACAGTTGCTGGTTCCCAAACATAGAATCAAAAATGTAGATCTAGAACACATAGAATATGTACAGTACAGTAAGGTTCAGTCCACTACAGTTGGAGTCCATTTGACAGTTGCTGGTTCCCAAACACAGAATCAAAAATGTAGATCTAGAACACATAGAATATGTACAGTACAGTAAGGTTCAGTAGAGTACAGTAAAAGTACAGTAAGGTTCAGTAGAGTACAGTAAAGTACAGTAAGGTACAGAAAGGTACAGTACAGAAAGGTACAGTAGAGTACAGTACAGTAAGGTACAGTAGAGTACAATACAGTACAGTAAGGTACAGTAGAGTACAGTAAAGTACAATAAAGTACAGTAAAGTAGAATAAAGTACAGTAAGGTACAGTGGAGTACAGTAAAGTACAGTAGAGTACAGTAAAGTACAGTATAGTAAGGTACAGTAGAGTACAGTACAGTAAGGTACAGTACGGTACAGTAGAGTACAGTATAGTATAGTACAGTAAGGTACAGTACAGTACAGTAAGGTACAGTAGAGTACAGTACAGTAAGGTACAGTAGAGTACAGTAAAGTACAGTAAGTTACAGTAGAATACAGTAAAGTACAGTACAGTAGAGTACAGTAAAGTACAGTAAGTTACAGTACAGTACAGTACAGTACAGTACAGTACAGTACAGTACAGTAAGGTGCAGTACAGTATAGTAAGGTACAGTACAATACTGTAAGGTACTGTACCTTACAGTACCTTAAAGTATCCTATTTGTTGGGTTGGAATCGAGCCCACACTGTTTCGAAGGAACAGTCTTTCTAGTTTTTGTTTTTTATCCAACACTCAACCCTGTATTCTGCCTATATGGTTGAGTGCAAGCATCAGGTCCTTTGTTAATTTCGGGAACCCCAAAACAGTCCTATACCTAAACACCTACAAACCTAACTATCTCTGGTTCACTCCACAGGTCCTTTGAAAGCCTACACAAGCAGAGGTGCAGGTCAGGAGTAATGGGATAATTGTGCACAGAGCTGAGTCTCAAATAACTGTAGGCCTTCTGTATGCGGCATGTGCTCTCTCTGGTACCTGCTGGTATGGTACCAGGAGCCACATAGGAAGAACACTTATCAACAGAAGGGTTTTCCAATAAACTAGGTCACCATGTACCAAGGCCAAAGTGGTTGCCTTGTACAACGCAATGCCGTCCAAGCCCGACCCATATCTAGGCCTACAGTAGCTACTGGCAGTGCTGTAAAAAAGGGCTTGCCATTGTTTGATCTGTGTAAAGCAGGACTGTGTTGGAGGCAGACTCACTGACAGGGAGACAGGGTGATAGGAGCTAAAACATCTTAGCGTACATTTACATTATCAAAAGGCAACATTTGGAGTGAGTGACAAATGGCTTACTGTATCACAATGGTAAACTAATTTTGAGTTGGTCACCATGGAGCATTTTGCAACATGTAAAAATACATTTTGAGTTAGTTTATCAAGCTAATAGGCTATATGTGAGACATAAGCAAATTATTTAAAAGGTTGCCTGCTGTAATTCATATTCTGTGATTTTTGGCTGCTGTGCTAAGGCATAAGGCCTATGGACTTAGCAGTCTATGGTAGGCCTATATAGCCGAATCTATATTATAACCGGTTGCCAATGCTGCATATGACATAACTAGGCTACATCAAAGCAAAGTTCTAGGAATGCAAGAGCGCTTATAATAAGAAGTGGGCTGGAGGAGGCTGCCCTGTGCATGAGTCACTGCTGGACGCTGTTCCAAAAGAACTGCACTGAGAACGGAGGCGTAGTGCGTGCAGCAAATCTGACAGCAGCTAGCTGCCTTCAGCAGCCAGCCAGACACATTGAGTTGCTTTGCAGGCTGTAGAAGGGACGAGATGATACAGTTAGCCGGCTACAACTACAACTGCGGTTAAATATCGTTATGTTTCTTTGCAAGTGTGATAGTCGTTGCCATGACAGCCGCCTAGTTGGCAAAGTCCCTAGTGTAGGCTATTCATGGGTTGCATTTGTAGTCCTAAACGGCCATGTTGAGGACCAACACAGGTTTTTCAATTTGTCTGATTTGCATAGAACTAATGTTCTAAACATGGCTGGTGTAGGACTACAAATGCAACCCATGAATAGCCTATAGCGAGGAACAGTGGTGGAAAAAGTAGGCCTAAAAGTATCAATACCGCAATTAAATACTCTGCTACAAAAGTCCAGAATTCAAAATGTAGCCTACTTGAGTTAAAGTACAAGAGTATTGGGCTTGGCATCAAAATGTACTTAAAGCACCAAAAGTAAAAGTACTCATTAGGCAGAATGTCCTATTTCAAGTTTTCAAACATATCCTCAAGTTTCCTATGTCCCATGAGCCTTTGCGTGAAAGGTGGGCATCACTTCCTGTCCTCTTAGTTGTTTCATATGATTGGTTGTTGTGCTGCTGTCTGTCACACCTGAAGACATGTCACACATTGTTTTCTGCTGTGTTGCTTTTCGGTGTGTACGCTGTATAACATCATAGAGGCATCAAAGAGTACAAATTACGTTTCTGAACTAGCTAGTATCGCGAGACAGAGACTCTCCACCATTCCCTGTCTGGAATCCAAATCTCGCAATATCTCCGAGACAGAAACCGCTGCCGCCGCTGTTAAGCTGCCTCAATAACATTATGTACTGTGCACATCGAAAAGCAAGTGATTGTAAAAATACCTGTGATATGTCTTCTTTTATATTCCTGGAGCGATTATACAACAATGGTCTCTATCGTTCAGAATTATTTTTTGTTCATGAGCTGTCCCAGCCGGCGCTCAGAAACTCCAATGTTATTCATCAAACTTCCGGTGCGAGTTTTCCACCGAAAGTGTCATGGCGCGTAGACGTGGCGTGGGCGTGACTTCTCCTTCTTTTGGGTCTTCTTGGCTGTGTATGGAAGTGAAGCAGACATTTCACCCAGCAAGCTTGTTGGGAAACATTTTAAATGTCCGAAATGTATCCACAACTTTCCATCATCCCATCGTGCATGCACAGAAGGCGAGCGGCATTTCCGGGGACTGCCCATAAGTCCGAAGGTTCATTAGTCCGAATTTAGTTAGGGTTACTGAGGTAAGGTTAGGGTTAGAGTTAGAGTTAGGCATAGTATTCTTAACAAATTCAGACTAATGAACCTTCGGACTAATGAACATTCGGACCAATGCCATGGCACCGCATTTCCGGCGTCGCAGCCGAGTGTGATCTACAAGCTCACAACGGTTGCATCTGCGACGCGACGTGAGCTTGTATGTCTGCTGTTAACCGGAAGTGTCCCGCAGATAATGCTACAGTAAAGTCTTGCGGAAACAGGTGCATAGGGCTGAAGAGGTTATGTAGGCCTATATGTTTTGAAATAATACTAATTAAAATCTACAATGTATAGACCCCTACGTTTTCAAATAAATGTAGTGGAGTAAAAGGTACAATATTTGGATCCAATATGTAGTAGAAGTAAACCTCAAGTAAAGAACATTAATCCAGTATCTGACTTAAAGTCCTGTTCGCAATTTGGTGTTAGGGGAGTTTCTCACCTGAACTGAGTCAGTGGGTCCCTAGACATGAATAATCACAGAGGTGCTCGTCCGCCATAGTGCCAGGAATGGCGCAATGGCCAAATCAAATATGGCCACCAATCGCCTATGATGAAAATCTAACTTTTCTGTTTCTGGGTGTATATGCACGTGTAATACCTCCATTTGGACTAATTGTGGTGTGGGGAATTCATTTCTGATATTGTTTTGACCATTTTGGGTGATTTGGACCTCAAAAGGTCATGGTCAAGGTCATTTTGCTATTCCGAAGACCGTGGGCCATAACTTGGCCATTGTTAGGAGTAAAAACAGGTGCAGTAGGTCTAAATCAACTAATGCTGACATGTATAATTCATTTCTGACATTGTTTTGACCATTAAGGATCATCTTGTCTTTGAAATATCAATGTCAATGCCATTTTTCAAAAACGATTTTGTTCATTACTTGCACTTTTATAGTATTTTTTGTAAGTTTGTTACTATTTTATAGTAAGTTTGTTTTGTTTAGAACAAAAAACATACTAGTGAGAAATACAACAACTAAACACCCACATTTAACTTTAAAGGGGGGTTTTAAATGAGTGTTTAAATGAGCAAATAAGACTATTTACAAATAAAAGTGACAAATAAAATTACACAACAAAATAACACACAAAATTAAATAACAATTTCCCTCAAAGTGCACCATATTGTGATTGTGTGCATGCAAGTTAGTATGAGGTGTTTTTACAGGATGGATTTGTCATTGTTCCATGGCAAAATATGATGCACAGAACTTCATCAGTTTCGAGTGTCTTGCTTCAGACATGGCAGGAGTGTACTAAAGTCAAAGTCCTCCTTCCATCCATCAGAGCTTGACATTGACTTTTTGAGGCAGTTGTCCTTTGGACAAGTATATTTCCCATTCACTTGTCCGGGGACAAAAGTCACTTGACCCCCCTTTCTCCCTCCACTCCATAGTATGGGCACTTGTCACAGACAACAGGACAAGCCTTTATGTCATGCCCTGTTCCATGTTCCATTGGTTCTAGTCTTTCCTCAGGTTCCTTGGCTGTTGCAAGCAGGTGGCAAGAAATGCGCTAGAAAGGTGCCTTGTTGGTCTCAGCAGTTGTACTTCTCTGCTACCAATGCTGTGTCTTGTTCTGTCAAGGTCTTTGACTCTCCAAAGTTTGTTAGATATTGTACTTGGTCAGAAGCCATAACTACATGTTTAATCCTCACCTGGCCCATGCAGTCATCTCCTGTCTCCAAGGCATATGTGCTTTGATCACTGTCTTGGCTAGTGGTGCTCCAAGATGAGACTGCTTGATGCAGTTTAGTGCCATACTGCTGCCAGATCTCCTTCATCCCCAGTGCTTGGAAATATGGGGTGTAGTATAGCAGTAATGTGAAGGAGACTACAACTCTCTGGGGTCCGCTCATAGTTAGGTTAGTGAAGGTTAGGGATAGGCTTAGTTATAATGGAGGCTGTACATGCACCAGGTGTCAGCCTCCTCAATCCTATTCAAGATGTCTGGGATCTCTTCTCCACTAGCGACATCATCAACAGAGACAACAGAGCTGATAATGGTAAATGGACTGCATTTACAGTATATAGCGCTCTTCTCCAAAGCGCTGTACAATCTATTTCACATTCGCCCAACAAACACATTCACACATACATTCACACCATGAAACCATGCAAGGTGCTCATCGGGAGCAGTTAGGGGTTCAGTGTCTTGCTTAAGGACACTTCGACAAATAAGCAGGAGGAGCCAGAAATCGACCCTGGAACCTTCAGATTCCAAGGCAGCTGTTCTACCTACATCGCCACAAGCTTGAATGGACACCATATTCCGAACACACAGCTGGAGAGCTGTTTGTTCTCCTCAGACACCCAGAATTTGTAAAGTTGATGAGGGATGGGTGCGTCTGTCGACTCTGTTATCTCTGATGATGATGAGTGGCTCCCTGCAAAAGGGGCTGGAGGTGAAGAGATCCCAAAGTTTGAACTAGATTGGAGAGGCTGTCACCAAACTGCTGGTACATGTGGAGTCAACTGGCCCTATTATAACTAAACCTACCCATAACCCTTACCTAATTGAGGGAATAATGGGTCGCCAGGATTATGAGTGGACCCCAGAGAGTTGTCGTAGTGATACTTCCAAGCACTGGGGATTAAGTAGATCTGGTAGCAGTATGGCACTAGGTGTGCAGCGGCACATGCTTCTACAGCATCAAGCAGTCTCTCATCTTGGAGCACCACTAGCCAAGACAGTGATCAGGGGACATATGCCTTGGAAACTGGAGATGACTGCATGGGCCAGGTGGGGGACTAAGCATGCAGCTATGGCTTCTGACCGAATACAATATCTAACAAACTTTGGAGAGGCAAAGACCTTGACAGAACAAGACACAGCATTGGTAGCAGAGAAGTACAACTGCTGAGACCAACAAGGCACCTTTCTAGTGCATGTCTTGCCACCTGCTTGCAACAGCCAAGGAACCTGAGGAAAGACTAGAACCAATGGAACATGGATGGATGCAAGGAACACTTCGACTCTCGAGGATATGGCTACCTTGCTGATGGATATCGGTGCATCATATTTTGCCATGGAACAATGGCAAATACATCCTGTAAAAACACATCATACTAACTTGGATGCACACAATCACAATATGGTGCACTTTGAGGGAAATTGTTATTTAATTTTGTGTGTGCTTTTGTTGTGTGATTTTATTTGTCACTTTTATTCATAAATAGTCTTATTTGCTCATTTAAACACCCATTTAAAACCCCCCTTTAAAGTTAAATGTGGATGTTTACTTGTTGTATTTCTCACTAGTATGTCTTTTGTTATAAACAAAACAAACGTAATATAAAATAGTAACAAACTTACAAAAAATACTATAAAAGTGCAAGTAATGAACACAATCGTTTTTGAAAAATGGCATTGAAATTGATATTTCAAAGACAAGATGATCCTTAATGGTCAAAACAATGTCAGAAATGAATTATACATGTCAGCATTAGTTGATTTAGACCTACTGCACCTGTTTTTACTCCTAACAATGGCCAAGTTATGGCCCACGGTCTTCGGAATAGCAAAATGACCTTGACCATGACCTTTTGAGGTCCAAATCACCCAAAATGGTCAAAACAATATCAGAAATGAATTCCTCACACCCCAATTAGTCCAAATGGAGGTATTACACGTGCATATACACCCAGAAACAGAAAAGTTAGATTTTCATCATAGCCGATTGGTGGCCATATTTGATTTGGCCATTGCGCCATTCCTGGCACTATGGCGGACGAGCACCTCTGTGATTATTCATGTCTAGGGACCCACTGACTCAGTTCAGGTGAGAAACTCCCCTAACACCAAATTGCGAACAGGACTTTAAGTCAGATACTGTATTACATAGGCTATCCACAACTTTCCAACGTCCCATCGTGCATTGCGCAGGTGTGGGCAGCTTCCGGCATCGCAGCCGAGTGTGATCTACAAGCTCACAACGGTTGCATCTGCGACGCGACATGAGCTTGTATGTCTGCTGTTAACCGGAAGTGTCCCGCAGATAATCCTTATTATAACTCTATGCAGATAATGCTACAGTAAATTCTTGAAATTCTCGCGGAAACAGGTGGATAGAAATACATCAAAAGTGTACTTAAGTACAGTACCTACAAATGTACTCAGTTACTTTACACCACTGTTGACAGCAGCCTCAGCCTGCATACCAGCCACATTGCATTGCTTCGCAGCCAGCCTGTAAAAGGGACGAGCTGATACAGTGTAGCCTACAACAACTGCAGTAGTTTAATATGGTTATGTTTCTTTGCAAGTGTGATAGTCGTTGCCATGACAGCTTCCTAGTTGGCTAAAAGTCCCCACTCCCTCCCTAGTTAGTTGTGTAGCGGCGGGGCGTCGCAGCCCGCAGCTGTTTCTTTCACCTGCTCTTCGGCGTGGTTCTATCTGGACTGAGGAAGTCCCGCAGTAACATGGACTCTGGGCTGTGGTGGTGGCTCTGGGAATGAACGCCGCATCTTGTTATTGTTTTTGGACGGAGAACAATAATGTAACAACAACAAAAAGTACTAGTCGACCTCGTTTTAAGCCTGGTTTTCTCACTCAGGCATGTATCGACTCGACACACCGTTGCCAGGACACGGTAGAAGGAAGAGGCTGTCGCGGATAATATCTCACACTGTTGTTGTTCGCTGCCACAGTGTAATATACGTTCAGAAATCGTGATTGTAACTGTTGTAGACACGATGGGGACAGCCGTTGGAACTGATGCTGCAGTCACACACCTGCATGCCAAAGAGGATGAAACAGAGGAATGTTATGAACCGCCTGAGCATCTGCCTCCACTGCTGGAAGATGAGGTAACACAGTGTTTCTTAAACCTTTACATTTCAAGGTCTCTCCTTAACTCTGACGGTGTACAAATGGCATTTGGTTCCATTTGTACACTGTCAGAGTTACAGACTTGTATGGGTCCATTTAGTGTTGCCAACTCCCCAGTAACGGATGTAGCTAGTGGCTCTTCCAGAAGTAGCTAGAAGTCGCTAGGGGTGGGGTGCACGCGCGCGGCGTGCACGTGCACACAAAAGCGCGTGCACGTGAACCGATGCGCGTGCACATTTTTCGGATAATAATTCAAATTTTTGTATTATTTTGCACCACGGCATTACCAGTAGAGAGAGAAAGAGATGCGGCGTGCGCGTTTGTGTGTCACAGAGGAGCAGGCAAGCAGCAAATGGAGGCAGAGAGAGGGAAAAGGAAGGAAAAATAGGGTTTTATCTCTGGCTCCTGTAAACAATATGTGTCCCCAAATCAGCAGAAAAAGTAGCCAGATTTGTCTCTAGAAGCTTTTCACTAATTAAGTCTCTAGGGGGGTCTGGAAAGTAGCTAAATCTAGCGACAAATCCTCTAGGTTGGCAACAGACCCCCCTAAAGGAACCCCCAGAGTCCCTGGAATCCAACAGATTTATGAAAGGCACCAGACTGGTGTGGAAAAAAGTAGCCTACTCAAATGTCAATACTGCAATGTAGAAATATTCTGTTACAAGTAGAAGTCCTGTATTAAAAATGTAAGTAAAAGTACAAAAGTATTGGCATCAAAAATGTACAAAGTAAAAGTACTCATTAGGCAGAGTGTCTTGTTTCAAGCCTTCAAATGTATACAAGTCTTTTGAAAATAGCAGGGCTGAAGTTGTTAAGGTAGGTTCAAATAAAAGTAGTGGAGTAAAAGTACAATATTTGAATCCGAGATGAAGTGGAGTAGAAGTAAACGTATTTGAAATACTCCAGTTATGTACAAATACCTCAAATTGTAGGCTACTTAAATCTACTTAGTTACTTTACAACACTCCCCCAGGCTAATTTAAAATGATCATTCACAGTTACAGTATATCCTCCCACCTGTTTCTATGTAAAGCAATCAGCTAAGTTATGGAAATGTTGTGGATCATTCTTTTAAATGCAGATAATTAATGGGTTTAATCTAACATGGTCAGAGAACAACTTACTGTAGGATATCTTTGTTTCAATGCATTTTAATTCAATCAACTTTGGGGCTATTTATTACTATGCTACTTGCTGTATAGGGATCACAAAAGTGACCTGGAATTTGCTATAATTATTCATCATCAAGTGCACATGCACAATAAATTCCAACTCTGAAAGTATAAAAGCAGGGCATCACTGTGTTGAGCACATTATTGACTAGACTATAATTCTGTTTTTGTTAAGCAAGTTAAACACATTGTAGCAACAGGGATGTGTTTTGAGTTTGTGTCTAAAGTGATATGTAGCCTGAGTGAAGAGTGAATGTAAACACACACACACACACACACACACACACACACACACACACACACACACACACACACACACACACACACACACACACACACACACACAACGTCAGTACTAAACACCTCAGTCTGTTATCTCGAGCTGCCTTCACACTTACACTGCAACCATGAACTTATCTAGAGTCTACTCTAGACATTACCCAGTGGGGCTGTATGTGAGAGAACTTAAATGTCTGAATCAGTTGGACTGGACAGGACAGGATAGAGTACCAGAGCAACAGAACATAGTACCCAGGCTTTGACACTAGGGTTGCCCACCCGCCCCTGGCAGGCATATCAAACTTTTGGGCAGGTGGAGCTCGCCTTCGGGTTTGCCCCGACCGAGCAAGTGCTCGTTTGAGTAGGGATGCAACCATCTATAAACACAAGAAATATCTGTCTAAACACCTGAATGTGGCCAGAGCACTCTGTCATCTGTTCTGTGGAATCTAAAATAAGATCACTGTTGACATAATAATGTGCTGTTTTCACTGTTGCTACACTTATTATATAACAAGTGGCAAAAAGAAAAAAAGAAAACGGCAATTCAAATTTTACCTATCATTTTATAATGTAACAATTTACCTTACGGGCAAGTACATGACCTGTACTTGCCTGATGGGCAAGTGCCTCTGAGACCTCGGTCAACCCCTGCATAGTAGCCTACCAGCCACCTAATCTCTGCTGCTCTCTCCCTCTGTATGTATCCTTTTAGCCGGGGAGCCACAGGCCCAAAAGCTCAAAGAATAGGGTTTTACCTGTGACATCATGACATACTTTTTATTTTTGTTTTTTCTATTCATTTGGTCATTAAGGTACACAGAATGAGAGGCCTGCTCTGCCGGAAACTCTGCGAAAAAAAGTTATGGCCATTTGTATATTTGTCATAGTATATTAGAGAAACAGCACATTCGAGACGCGGAGCACTCGTGGTGCGGCACGGGGCGGAGCAAGCGGTCGCCACAACAACGTACTCCAGGCGGTGCGCCGCTCTATTGTCCACGACACTGCGAGCGGCTACCGAAGCCCCCCTGTATCCACGAAGCCCAAACGAGTTACGAGGCCCCCCTGGGTCCACGAAGCCCCAAGCGGCGCGAAGGCCAGCGGACCTTGGTCCTGCTCTTCGCCCCCGAGCGCCGCAGGCGCGAGTGGCCGCGAAGAGCGGGCCAGGGCCGCGCGGCCGGCGGAGCGCCGCGCGAGTTACGAAGCCGTGGTGAATGCAATCGTTATATTTATGCCCAGGCCGTAAGGCCTGGGCAAGCGCACGTTAAACGCCCTGTCCAAGTGACTACAATGGAGCTAATGGCTAGGCTAGGCTAGGCTAGGCTAGGCTAGGCTAGTAAATAAAGAGTAAACACTTCCGGTCTGCGGCGAGTTCAAAGCGTGACGTAACTCTCTTATATACACTCTGGTGAATGGCAGAGCAGTGGCTGACGTCGCCATCTGGTGGTGATTAGTGTGTGGTGAACGTCAAAACGAGTGCTCCTTGACAACTTTTACTGGTTTCTTGAACATACTGTAACATATTCACTCCTTCGACTTCAATATACAGGAAAGAAACACACCAAAAAAATATGCTTTAAGTAGCATGTGAGGGGTCAAACTAGGGGTTCTTGATGATTCTGAATCCATTGCAAGCATTTGTTTTGCATGAAAAACATTCCTTGGGCTAGAAAACAGACCAAAATAACGGTGAAAAGTGATGACTCATAACTTTTCACAGGTTTGAGAGGCTGAAATCTAGCCCAAGGAATGTTTTTCATGCAAAACAAATGCTTGCAATGGATTCAGAATCATGAAGAACCCTTAGTTTGACCCCTCACATGCTACTTTTTTTGGTGTGTTTTTTTCCAGTATAGTGAAGTCAATGGGAAACTTTTTTTCGCAGTGTTTCCGGCAGAGCAGGCCTCTCATTCTGTGTACCTTATTGACCAAATTAATAGGAAAAACTAAAATTTGGAGTATGTCATGACATCACAGGTCTTCTCTCATTTTGGCACAGTGGCTCCCCGGCTATTTTAAGTTTTCAACAGATTGTGAGCCAGGGACCACCATCCTGACTAAGAATCAACCTGGGGACTAAAATGCTGTGTCAGGTGGTGATTTGGGTTAAGATTATGAATTGTCTGTCTATTCTTGGCTATAGACCGTATTTACACCGCGGCCATCTTGGATCACATGACTTCCTGGGATAGCAGCCTGCATTACAAACCATTGTGAACAATGGAGCGATGGTCCCAAAATATGAGTTCTGTTCAACCAATTTCTTTTGACCAAATTGACAAATGGGCAGATGATAACTTCAACATCCCCAAAAGGATTAAATAGAAGGGCTACAGTAACTGGATTGATTACATCCATGGTAATGATATTCAAGGTAAGTTAGGTTGCAACTGTGTACAAAGACTTGCTATCTGTGCGGTGCTTGCTCCACCATAATATTTACTATTTGTTGTTAGATTGTTCCTGATTAATATGCAAAAATCACAATACAGTAATATTAACTATATGATGGCAGAGCAAGCACTGGTCTGCACAGATATTGTAGCAAGTCTTTGTACAGAGTAGCACTGCAACCTAACTGCCATGAATATTGTGGATATACCCTTCTATTTAATCCTTTTGGGGATGTTGATGTTGTCATCTGCCCATTTGTCGATTTGGTCAAAATAAATTGGTTGAACAGAACTCATATTTTGGGACCATCGCTCCATTGTTCACAATGGTTGGTAATGCAGTCTGCTATCCCAGGAAGTCATGTGATCCAAGATGGCCGCGGTGTGAATATGGTCTATAGTGGTCTGACTGATCTCACATCATTTTTCTGGCTGCAACCTTACCATGTCATATCATTGTGGAAAACCCCACTCTCACATTTATATAGTTGCAAAAGGTAACACTAATTGCTATTACTGTAAGCTCTGGGAATCCTGTCTGGCACCTCGTCCAGATCTTCACAAGCTGGGCGCTTGACATGGTCTGTGGCTCTTTCAGGCCGATTCTAAAAATGACTTCTAAATCCTAATCCTGTTGCTGTATCAGTGGTTCTCACACTTTTACAGAGATGCTTTCCCGGATTGAATGGGTTAAGCTGATCCTCGTCTGTGGTAGTTAAGTTTGAAGTACTTTTGGAACTTAAGAACAGTCAGGACTCCTCAACTAACCACTGATAGTGATAATGATCATAGTATTTAACTCCACTGTACTCATATGACATACATTGCATCAGTTGAGGTCTAAGTCAAAAATAAAAAATAATAATGTGGAAAATAAATAATCATGTTCCTACATTACTGAAGGCATACTCTCTCAAGACAGATTCTGATTACAGCAGAATCTGTCAGCACTACTGCCATAAACATGTCATGTTGTTGATAGTAGAAATACCAGGAGGAAATGAACAAATGATGAACTGTTTTGCACAAAAAAAAGAGGCTGTGCCCCCTAAGGGGGAACATTTTTATTTTATTTTCCTTCTACCGAATGGGTTCCCAAGACTGCTGATTGCATAGGCAGGGACCCCACCACATACAATACCTCCTAGGACCACCAGCGGTCCACGGACCACCAGTTAAAAACCCTGCTTTATAGGGAGAGAGTTGAGGGTTGTCCCAATGCTGAGTCGCATTAGAACCTCTGGGCTGAGAGGGAAACTTATGTAGGACGGCATATTTAACTTGAGCAGAGATGGAGAGACTTCTAGGTTTGCACTGTTCTCAAGGGAAACTGTCTATTTATGGGGACGGTGCTGTTGCTGCTTAAAGTGGCAGTTTTCTGCCCTGTAATTGTGCTGCTGTACCCCACAGGCTCATGTAGATTGGCTTTGTTCACTGCTGCAACCAAACTGCAACGGAAAGCGAATGATCTTTGAGCAGAGGCAAAACAGATTGGGCACTTAAATAATGCAGCTGCTCTATTCATTGCAGATCTACTTGAATTGGAGATGGAGTTCTTTTTTTTAGCAGAGCTACCCCGGCCAATGAACATAAAAGAGCATTGTGACAGTTGACCATAAGTTCGCTCCATTCACTGCATGGGAGAGAATAACGTCACAAGACCTTGTGTCTGTCTGAACCGTATTTTGTTTATATAAAACAATAGCCAATATCACATAGGCCTGTCACACAATTATTACGTAATCGTCTAATCGCAATTATTTGACATAATCGCAATTATTTTGTCATAATCGTTTCCATGTTGAATAATAGTGGAAATAGCAGATCTAAATCGGTTATTTCCACTGTCAATGTTCTTTTTTAAGTATAAAGTTGTCAAATATGTCAGTACGGTAATTTATTTGTATATTTTAGGTTATGTGTCATAAATGCCATGTGCAACTCAATCAAATTGTTTAATCATAATTTTTGAGTGACAATTAATCGTCATGTAAAATATCATAATCGTGACAGCCCTAATCTCACAATGCATCACATTTCGACACACTGTGAGCTAGTAGAACTGGTATTTCTGAAGAGATTTGTTTTGCTTATAATGACATGCCAGAAATAGAGCCACCAGGGGTAACGTGGTTAAACCACACAGACACCAGGCCCTTGATGTGAGTGTGTCCTTGCTGTTCTTGTCATCACAAGACATCAATCCTATCTCCTTTCATCCAGCTTTCTCAGTGGGCTCTATGTTGTGTTATCAATAATTGCACAGAACTATAAAAGGCAAAACCGCTCTGAAAAATCACTACCAGTGGCTGCAACTCGAAACTGGTAATAAGACAAAGCCAAAGCCTTCCCATACCCCCCCCCCCCCCCCCTTTCATATTCCATCCTAATTGGCTAACATTGGCTCCAAAGTTTTCAGGATTGGTCCGTTTTGAACAAAATACCTCAAATCATGAATGCAGGGTGCGATTTCCATGAAATGTTACTAGGTCGAGGAACAAATGCTACCCTTTTCGCATTTGCCTGTTATAGCACCACCAGCAGGTCGACTTTTGCAAACACATTTTTGGAACAAAATGCCTCAAATCATGAATGCAGTGTCAGATTGCCGTGAAAGGCAGAAGAAGACATGGCACCCTTTTCACATTGGACTATTAGCGCCACCAGGAGGCCACAATAACTGACCTGACTTGGCAGAGACCTGTGCTCAGAAGAGCACTGCTTCTAGTTATTTCTGATATTTTGTTTGCATACTTTTGTGTATATTTGTCTGTCATTTAATGTCTCTATGAATTGAGTACAAAAGGACCACAATGTAAACAAGCCATTGTGCTTTCTTGGGTTTAAATCCTATTAGTAGACCTTCAATCTGAACTGTACTGTCTTGTGCTGTGCTTTTCCTGTGCAAACCTCTAATAACGTTTTCAATTAATCAATCAATCATCATGTAATGTAAAATACATGCAAAGCAATTATGGAATCCCACTCTGCATACTGGATGTTCACAATTGCCACTTTGTGCCCCACCCCACCCTCCGCATGCTCTAGCTTGTGCTAAAGCATGCTTTTGTGCTCGCTTTCCATCCTAACAGAAGGTCCTATCTTCCATCTGACAGCATTACAACGATTCCATGATGGAATGTTCTGAGATCACTCACTCCTGTTTTTGTCTGCTTTTGAATGTGGCCATATGGTCATGATGGGTCACTTATCTGTCTCTGGGTGTTATGTGGGTGTAATGATTCACAACATGTCAGTGTGTGTGTGTGTGTGTGTGTGTGTGTGTGTGTGTGTGTGTGTGTGTGTGTGTGTGTGTGTGTGTGTGTGTGTGTGTGTGTGTGTGTGTGTGTGTGTGTGTGTGTGTGTGTGTGTGTGTGTGTGTGTGTGTGGGGCTTCATGTGTGCACCAAATGTCCGCACAAAAGTAGAATGACGGAGGCTATCTTCTCAAACGAGGGCATTTTGCCCCTTGTTTGTACCAACTTATGACTGGAACTCACTCTGTCACCCCTTTTCTCTACTTCAGGGGTCTTCAATGTTTTCAGGCCAAGGACCCCTTAGCTGAGAGAGAGATGAAGCAGGGACCCCCTCTACATATTGTATAAATGTGTGATGCAGATTTTCATCCATTTCATTGATACATTCATTGCGACTGTAGGTCTTACTAGTAGACTTGTTTGACAGCACTGTCATCAGTCTATGTTGGATTTGTGTTTTTAGTTAACTTGACCTTTCACTCTGTACTTGGTCTACTTTTTTTTTTTTACCTCTAGTCTACACCAAACCTATTTGCCGAAAATAGCCGATCTACAAGCTCATAACGCCTGGAATGTCTATTAAATGAATATGGTCAGTGACACTATGCAAATTCAAACAAACATCTGTGGGTCTGTGCATTGGTCCACAGGAGAACGTGTCCCTGGCGGACGTCCTTTCGCTGCGAGACACCTGTTTGACGGAGGAGGAAATGTGGGCGATATTTGCAGAGTGTGTGCGGGCCGTTAAGAGCATCGGAGCCTCCCAGCTCTTCCACACCCTGTGCATAACACCTGACACCCTGGCCTTCAACGCCCATGGGAACGTGTGCTTCATGGAGCAGCTGAGCGGTGAGTCTTCTGCACGGCCATGAGCCTGGTTTATGCTTAGTTGTGCGCCGGCCAGGGGTGTCGCACCAAATTCTGGGCCCTGGGTACAAGGATTCACTGCGGGCCCCCCATGAATGTTCTTCATAGGGGGAGGAGGGGGTTTAACCCATTTAGACGGGAACGTATTATTTTGTGCATTAACTATTGAGAAATGGCAGATATACAAGCTCACAGCGCCACACTGCGAGCTCGTAGATCTGCTATTTTTGAAAAATCTTGAACATTTGTGCAAGACGTTCAATATTTCAAATCCTTCTAAGGTTTTTTGAAAAACCTATGTTTCTGTGTCAGTGGTGCTCAAACCTTTTCATGTGAAGAACCCCCAAAGTGATATGTATTTGGCCATGGACCCTCATCTCAAAATATTTGGTTCCAGGGAACCCCCAGGATCAAAATTTTAGTTTGCTTAAAAAATACATATTTTCAAAGATTTGCACACATTTTCATGACTTTTCAAAAATAGCAGATGCCGCGCTGTGAGCTTGTAGATCTGCTATTTTTCAATAGCTAAAGTATAAAATAATTAAGGCCCCTCCACCTTCGTAATTCACCATTCCACTTTTTCCTATTTCAATACCTTTAAGCTTATGAGCTGCACTTTTAATTATCTGTAAGAACATATCCGTGCTGTACTTGTAGCACATTCCGTAATGTCAGACCTTGTTCATGGCAAGCCCTCATCTACTGTTTATACCCTTTTTCTGACAGGATGCAGTTTGTTCACAGTTTGTATTTCAGTTTGTGACTATATCATCAACTGGCCAGTGGAGAGGCAGATATCTCAGTTAGGCCGGCTTCCAAGGCTGACTTTTAGACAGCTGCAAAATAATCTCTGTGGTGCATATCTTTTTCATGATCAGTGTGGAGAAACCAAGAGGAATCACACTATGTTTAGTCATCCTGGAAAACAACAGACAGAACTCTGTCTGAGCCACACACAGTAAGCAGTCTGGTAGTTTTTCAGGAGTTGAAATGGGGATTTGAGTGGGAAACCTTATGAAAATATGCATTTGTGAATGAAAATAGACCTATTCTATGTGAAGTGTGTGTAGATTTTGCATTGATATAACTTTGCAAAGGTAATTAGAAGGCTGCCAATATCTTAAAAGGACCATACCGGTCTTAACACACAACGTATCCAACTCACAGCTTTGGTCCAGACATGACAAGTTTTAGGTTTTACCCCAGAGATTCGGGTGTTTTGTTTTTGCATGTACCACCGTATCATGGCTGTGAAATGAAAGCGTATGTGGAACCCTCCCCGCTTCTGCTGCTGTGGTCCCGATTGAAGTATAGAATAAAGAAACCAATGATAAAACCATGACATCGCAAACAATCAGGAACAGGGGCCCTGTCTTGTTGTCATGTTCAAGGCCCCCTCTCTGAAGCACTTCCACAATGGTGAAATAACTGACAAATCCTTGATGTCTTTATTCTAGCCTGAAGTGACATTGACTGGGACAGCAGATGTTTTCTATTTAGATTTAATGCACTGACAGGAAACAGCTTCCAAAACAGGCTTAGGGGTCCAATATATATTTTATATGTGTAATGTTGCAGTGGTCTTATATTTAATGGTAAAGCAATATTTTAAATATGTATCTATTCTGCATCTAGCTTAAGGCAAGACCCAAATTCAGAGCGAACATTTTTAACTCAAATATTTGCTTGTGGGGGTCCCTGGAACCTGAGAAACTTAAAAGTATTTTTTTTTTCTTTTTTAAAGATTTGTTTTTGGGGCTTTTATGCCTTTATTGATAGGACAGTAGACTGACAGGAAATGGGGGGAGAGACATGCGGCAAAGTTGTCCTGATCGGGAATCGAACCGGTGACGCCGCCAGGCATCCATGCCTATGTGGCAATGCCTAAGAGGTATGCGCCTGGACCAGTAGGCCAGCAGGCGCCCCTATAAATGCAAATTCAAAACAGATATTTGGTATTCTTTCGAATGGGTTCCCAGATTGGCGATGGCGTAAACAAACAATCAATGGCACTGATGTATTTGAAGAGAAATGTCCTTGGAAGGTGAAATATGATGACCCAGCACACACACACACACACACACACACACACACACACACACACACACACACACACACACACACACACACACACACACACTGATTAGTCATTGGGTAACTAATGTTACCTGTTCACTCACATCAGAAGCAATGCATTTTCAGTAAGTGGCCTAGTAGGCTAATAGGCTATGCATGCACGTGCGCATGCACGTGCGCGCGCACACACACACACACACACACACACACACACACACACACACACACACATATAACGTGTTCCTTCCACGCGCTACGTCCATCCCGGGGAAATCCCCCTGTCAGGGGAAAAGAAACAACTTGGACTACTCATGCATTGAAGGAAGCATGAGGTCAGTCCGTTGTCTCCCCAGGCGCGGCAGAGGGAGAGCAGAGCCCAGGATTACATAGACAATTGGCACTGGGTGAAAAAAGGGTTGCAAAATCGTGGGATAAAAATTATTTAAAAAAATATATATATACTTTTGCAAATTCTGACTTAAAAAGTCAGTGAGTGATTTCAGGTCGTACCAAAGTCTATAGCCTACTGTACAGTGCTTTAGATCTGCTCTTGCAGGGGGAGCTCATTTAAGATTTGTACTTTTTCACAATGCCCTGCATAACCCCAGCTCACCACACCTCGCCTTTACTCTCCCATCGTTCTTTTACCCTGTAACACGATGTACCTTTGTACACTCTCTTGAGTTACAAATGGATAAATGAACACTGAGGATATTATTGGAGTATTGTCTCGCTTTCTTTGTCACTCTCTCCATGCACCATTCACATTCTCTTATGAATAAGAACAAGGTTTATGTCACGGGCTGACTGTTATGAACACATACACAGTTCCACACTCACGCACGCACACATTATACATAGATACTGTGTAGAGCAGTGGTTCTCAAACTTGGGGTCGGGACCCCACACGTTATTTTGTGGGGTCCCCAGATGATTAGCTTAAACTCACTGAATGCCATCCTTGATTAAAAATCTACAAAACTGGTGCCAGCCATTTTGTTTAATTTTGCCTTTTCATGGGGGCCAAAATCATATTTTGTACTTAAATTACATATATAAATCTATGCTTCTATCGAAAGCCACACTACCCCTCTTACAAAGGAAAACATGTATATTTATATATATATATATCCTATCATTAGATTTGGGCTTCAATAGAACATGTGTAAGATGTCTTGATCATCATCATATGTGAATGCTGTCTCTGGGCCTGTGTGTAATCTGGAGTGCAATGGCCTGTGAAAACCACCAGGTGGTGGTCTCCTACTATCTGATCAACTAACAGAAGAAGGAAGAAGACGTCCATCTTTTTTTTGGTTTGGGCCTTGTTGTTTACATTTTGGCCAGGCCTTTTAGCTAGCATGCTACACACTTCAGAGCCTTGGCGATCGCGATCAAGGATAGCCGAATGGATGGCACCGCTGGTTTTGTGTGATTTTTCTGAGTTTTTGGAGTACTTATAGTTCGTCAGGGAAGCACGGGAAGTGTATAAACGAACGTTTTAAGATAACATTTAAACGGCCGGAACCAATGTTCGGTTATACCGTTTCCCGTCGGACTGTGTTACACTGGTGCTACAGTCAAATCGGCCGTATCGCTCCGGTCACGGAGGCTCATGGCTAACTTCTAGAGCGATTTTTTTTAAATTACAATTATGAAAAAATTATAAAACTTTTGATTACAGGTAATTAAAAAGACGTAAAAGACGTTTATGGCACTAAGGATCAAAGAAGTAATAGACGTTTATGGCGTTCAGTGAGTTAATGTCATTTTTTCACCCAACAATAAACAAACCATCACACAGTATAAGTGTATACATGGTATCTTGCACATTTATAAAGTTACAATTTAAGGACTTTCAAGACCGTTTTAATACCAAACTGGCCAAACTGTCAAATTTTAAGTAAGCAAGAGGCGAATTGTGAAAATAGCCGATCTACATGCTCACAACGCCTCGCAGTGTGAGGCATTGTGAGCATAGATCAGCTATTTTCATAATATTTATCTGTAGAACTGAGTCACATTAAATGTAATACTGTACCTACAATTCCATGTGCTTGTCAGGGTGGGGGTCCTCAACTCAAATATGTTTATTTTGGGGGCCACAGCCTAAAAAGGTTTGAGAACCCCTGGTGTAGAATGTATTTCCCATGGCAACATCAGTTGATCGATTTAAAGTTGCCCGGGAGACTGTTGTTGTGGATTAATGCCCTTGTAGTCAAGACACACTGTGTTTACAGGACAATGTACACACACTGTGCGTCCACACACATGCATATAGTATGTGCAAACTCAGCTGAGCCTTGAAAATGTTGAATTTCTTTTGACTATTTAAACTAAAATCACTTAAAATGTCTTTTCACATAATTTGTTATCCAGCTTTACTGGACTGTATCCTTGGAATATGATTCATTCTGTGTAGATGGAAGTCATGGAACTTATAGTGTGCTTACAGTGTGTACCGTGCCCGCTGAACTATGTGTATCTATGTCATTAATCATAACGCTGCCCTCTCTACCTTGCCTGCTTAGCTATTGATCGTGTTTAATTGAACTCTTTGTGTGAAATAGTGATGAGATTGCACACGTGCTGACACACACACACACACACACACACACACACACACACACACACACACACACACACACACACACACACACACACACACACACACACACACACACACACACACACACACACACATACACACACACACACACACACACACACACACACACACACACACGGTTCCCCTTGTAAGAGTGTACAATAGAGCGACCTTGAAGGCTATAATATTGATGCAGTCAGAGATATAATGTGGAGAGCAGCCTCTGTGGGAATGATGGGTATTGAGCACCCATGACGCAGTGTAATTCTCTCCAGACATTTGCTAAGTGCACAGACATTTCCAAACAACATTAATTATGGCGGCCGGTTGCAGAGGTGCACTCTGGGAGATCACCTGGTAAGCCATCACCTCACATTCTTCAAGTGATGGAAGATGTGCTCACATGTTTTGCTTAAGTAAAAGTATCAATACCACAACAATGTGGAAATACTCTGTTTTTACAAGTAAAAGTCTGGCATGCAAAATGTATTTGAGTAAAAGTACAAAAGTAGTATATTGGCAATCAAAACATACTGTACTTAAAGTACCATCATTTTGCAGAGTGTCCCATTTTCACAAGTTCAAAATGTATACAGATCGAGTTGTGAGCTTGTATACCTGCTATTTTCTAATAGCCAAAAAGTATCGTAGCTGAAAGGGTTAATGTATGTTTTATAATCTTACAATAAATGCGAGAAGTCTCTGCGTGTGTGCGTGCGTGTATGTATGCCGGTCCCCGACTAGACGAGCAGGCTGCGTATTACTGCTCAAGATGAAGACAGACAGATACAGAGATATCCATATATGGGCATAAAATGGACGCAAACAGAAATATATCTCAATATATGGGCATAAATGGACACAGGCAAACAGATAAATGGGGTTTGTGTTAAAGGGTGGGGCATTCATTCCCTAATACCTATTTACATCTTTCCCGAGTAGGCCGGTCCCCGACTAGACGATTGGCCACCCGAAGGGCAGAGATCTCCATATGTGGGCATAAAAGGGACACAGACAGACAGATACAGAGATCTCTATATATGGGCATAACATGGACGCAGACAGATAGATATCTCCATATACGGGCATAAATGGACACAGGCAAACACATGGTCAAAACAGGTCGTATGACAACGGGTATAATGGGGTTTGCATTAAAGGGTGGGGCATTCATTCCCTATTTACATCGTTCCAGAGTTGGCCAGGTCGCCAACTAGACGCTCGGCCGAGCTTCTATTAATCTAAATGTACTAAGTAACTAGTAACTCAAGTTTTCAAATAATTAGTAATGGAGTAAAAGTACAATATTTGCATCTGAGATGTAGTGGAATACTGTATAGCCTAAGTACCCTAACCCAAGTATTGAAAATTGGAAATGCTCCGGTAAAGTAAAAGTATCTCAGAAGTACTTGAGTACATGTAGGCCTACTTAGTTACATTCTTCCACTGCATTCTTCTTTCATGCTTTCATATAACAGTTAATAATAAGGAATGTGCAACATCAAAAGTTGTTTTTTAAAGAGGGGATGTGAGGAAGCCAGAAGGATCCTTGGTTACCAGAATATTCAGCATAGCAACCAACTCCATCTGTGATGAAATTGGGCTTGTGTCTTACATTTTGGAACATAACAGCAAACTCTTATTTTTTTTCTCTATAATTTTTATCCCACGATTTTGCAACCCTTTTTCACCCAGTGCCAATTGCCTATGTAATCCTGGGCTCTGCTCTCCCCCTGCCGCACCTGGTTAGACAACGGACTGACATCATGCTTCCTTCAATGCATGAGTAGTCCAAGTTGTTTCTTTACACCTGACAGGGGGGATGGACGTAGCGCGTGGAAGGAACACGTTATTCCAACCAGTTCCTTTCCCCTCCATCAGGCGCCCCGGCTGGCCAGGGGGAGGCATTATTGAGACCAGGATTACTGCATGTTTTTGTGAGGGTATCAACCCTAGGAGACACAGGGAGAACATGCAAACTCCACACAGAAAGGCCCTATCGCCGACCCCACCTAGGGTGTGGGCGCTGATGACGCGGAGGGAGAAACACGCCCCCAGGGGCGCCCGCTGGCCTGGTGGTCAAGGCGCATGCCACATACTGGGCTGTGATGCCTGCTGGCGTCGCCGGTTCGATTCCCGATCCGGACGGCCTTTGCCACATGTCATTCCCCAACTCTCTCCCCATTTCCTGTCAGTCTACTGTCCTATCAATAAAGGCATAAAAAGCCCAAAAACAAATCTTTAAAAAAAAAAGAAACACGCCCCCAGCACCCACAGCGTCCCCCGGCGGGAATCGAACCCAGGACCTTCTAGCTGTGAGGCGAAGCGCTAACCACTGCGCCACCGTGCCCCCGCAAACTCTCTTATGGGTGCCTTTTTACTCTCGCCCAAACAGATTCTTTGGATTAACCCCTTAAGCCCAATTTTAGAGCAAAAATAGCCACTCTATCTTGTAGATCTGCTCTTTTCCCTATTTTGAAAATCTTCCGAAAAGTTTTTCATTTTTTGAAATGTTTTGCCTGCATGTAGCACAACATAGGGGTGCGGAATAAGACATTGTTGAAATATATATTTGTGGCTACATAACAGGCAAATATGAGTCACCAACATGGAACTGTACTGCAGTATCTCAGGGTTGCAGAATGCAGTCATTATCAGGGTCGTGGCTCATCATCTCGCTGTGTTACATTCCCTCCCTCCCTTCTGATCTTCACTTCTTATTTCTGTCTGACCTCACAACCTCAATGCTGTGTTCAACTTTCTCTTTCTCTTGTGGGCGTGCGTGCGTGGTTGCGTGCGTGCGTGCATGAGAGTGGAAGTTCTCCCTGACTAGTCAGACCAGGATGAGATGAGAGGAGAGAAGAATGGGAAGGGGAGAGGAAGAGGAGAGGAAAGGAGAATAGGGAAGGAGAGGGGAGAGCCAGTGGCCTCACCACACCTAGCAGAGAACATCATAACTCTAGTAGACAAACCCAAATCTGTCCTGACCCACTTTATTTCGCTCACCTCCTCTATCTCTCTTTAACTGGGCTGAGTAGAACAACTCCCCCCCCCCCCCTTCTTTCTCTCTATATCTCAGCCTGAGCAGTTTTGAGGTGTGTGTGCGTCTGTTTGTCTGTGTGTGTGTGACCGTGCACCCAGTAGAAACAGTGGCCTATTTAAGATCAAGGAGGATACACTGGTGATGTGGATCTCCCCCTCAGCCTGCAGATACCTTCTCCGCTTGTTTGTCAAGGATTATCTCTGACACGACTTATGCAGATGATGGGGGGGCTGCTAGTGTGTTTTAGTATGCTACAGTACATACGCATTTTCCTGATTTGCATCTGATTATGGCGGGTGTTTAGTGAGTTAGTAGTGCAGAAACCGCAGCACCATGTATCAAAGTGTTTCATTAAAAAGGGACAAATGTGCTGCATTGCTTTACTTTGATGAGTGAATAATATGCATGCATATTACACGCATGGTGTGATATGATCTGATTGCTTAATCAGGGGGTCAATGTTGGAGATCGCCGTGAATTAACATGTTTACCATTTTATGCCTGATTGTCCCACAGATGATCCTGAAGGCACCTTTGTGCCTCCTGAGTTTGACAGCACAGGAAGTACGTTTGAGGTGAGGGATCATTCTGCGCCTACAGATTAATTAGAGCCATGCACCAGCTGTGAGGTGCCCTTGAGAAAAGCATGTAACAAACATGTAACCAATACTTGTACTTCTGAATGTGAACATTTGTTTATGTTCAGGGACTACAGAGAAGTAAAGATCAGTGGTATATTCTACTTCTACAAAAATATAGGCCTATAGTTAAAATGTATTAATTCTTAAGCCCTTTGCACAGGACAGTTGCGTTTTTTTCGTTTGCTGCATGAATAAAACGCATTGGATTTGGTGTGCAATGCTGTGCGGAATCGGCGCTGCGGATCCCAAAAGGAGTGATGAGTTTTTTACCGCATGCGACAAGACGCACAAATCGAACTGGGTTCG
The DNA here is from genome assembly GCF_963921795.1 of Nannobrachium achirus. Lineage (NCBI taxonomy): Eukaryota > Metazoa > Chordata > Actinopteri > Myctophiformes > Myctophidae > Nannobrachium > Nannobrachium achirus. The sequence continues at coordinate 18,290,364 of NC_137833.1, forward strand.
ATCGAGAAAAAAATGCACGGCCGCAGCCACTCGTCGCACGGCCAATTCGGATCCGGTGTGCATGTGGTCGTAGAGAATCATTGTTTTCTTTTTAAAAGGTGAAATTGTCCGTTTTATCCGTACGGATAAACGCGCCTGTGTGCAAAGGGCTTTACTCTCCTGTTTTGTTCATTAGACTATATTCTTTTTAAATGATTAAATCTGCTTTAGCTCCTTTCGGAACCTCTCCCTCCACTATGCAGCTCCGAGATGAGGTTCCTCACTCTTGTCCTCCACAATCCGTCCGTGGCGGGGAAGCTCCGCTGTTCGCGAACACTTCTTACCTTTTGTGAACATTCTATCCAAAAAGTAAAGGTCCTATTAACCGGTCTCTCATCTGTTTACTTCTCAAGCGTGGAAGAAAATCGAAGCAGCGTGTTGAAATAAAGAGTTTATATCGCTCATTTTGTCAGCCGGTCCCATGTTTTTTAGACATTCCGGAAGTTGCAGCCACATAGGAAACATTACTACCTACCTCCCCTGGCCATGTGGTATAGACACAACGAATAATAGTGGGGAAAATAATGCACTGGCTAATGCGAATGAGCGATTTAAACTATTTATTTCAACACGCTTTTCTTCCACGCTTGAGAAGTAAACAGATGAGAGACATGCAAGGGACCTTTGCTTTTTGGATGGGACGTTCACAAAAGGTAAGAAGTGTTCGCGAACGGCGGAGCTTCCCTCCCTGCAACGGACCGATTGTGGAGGACAAGAGTGAGGAACCTCATCTCGGAGCTGCATAGCGATGGGAGAGGTTTCCGAAAAGAGCTAAATTTGCTTCTATATAAAATGATACCGGTCAGGGGCATCAATCGGGTATGGCAGGGGTATGCAGCTGCCATACTCTGGGTCCAGGGGGGAAAATAAAAGTTACTTTTAAATATAAAGATCCATGAATGTATCTTTGTCTATCTGCACTGGTTATTATGTTGTTAAATTACAGTAAAATAACTACAAATGCAAAATTTAACAAAATGGTCACTTAAACAAGGTATTATGATTATATTCTCCAGACTCAGCTGCACAGGTGTAATGCATTATTGTTAATTGTGGCACGTTTACTAACATGCTAAGTTTAGCTGCACTTGAACAACCGTTCCAGGATGCCATATCCAACCCAAGAAACTGTATAAACCTGTGTAAAAACTGAAAGAAATAAAAAAAACTAGAAGCAGTGCTCTTCCGAGCACAGGTCTCCACCAGGCAAACTTTGGAAGCTAATATTAGCCAATCAGGATGGCATATGAAATATCAGACGGATCGGACTTGATCACATGACTATAGAGATACTGTGTACCGATTTGCGTGATTTTTGGATAAAATCTCAAGGAGTAATATCAAAAAATGTGTTTTACATAAGTCGGCCCAAAGGTGGCGCTATAAAAGGCTTATGTGAAAAATGCAGGGCAAAGGTTTATCCTTAGCTTCTAGGGAGTGTGCTTGCAAAGTTTGAAACTGATCGGTGGAGTTATAGGTAAAACCACAAATCGGCCTGTTATAGCGCCATTATGAGGCTGATTAAAAAAAAAATAAGTGGCATTTCTTCCTCGGCCTAGTGGGAACGTGTGTGCGCGATTTCATGATAATCGCACTTTGCGTTTGTGATTTGAGGCATTTTGTTCAAAACGGCTCGATCCTACAAACTTTGGAAGCCAATCTTAGCCAATCAGGATGGAATATGCAAAATCGGACAGATCCGTGTCGATCACATGACTGTCGAGATACTGCCTACCGATTTGTATGATTTTTGGACAAAATCTGTAAGAGTAGTGCACAGAAATGTGTTTTGCGAACATCGGCCACTAGGTGGCGCTAGAAAAGGCCCATTTAAAAAATTTAGGGCAGAGGTTCTAGATTGGCATCCAGGGAATGTGTGTGCTCACTTTGGTAGCGATCGGGCCAACGGCGACTGAGATTAGGTGCTCACAAACTGCGAGGACGCACGGACGGACGGACGGACGGACGGACGGACGGACGGACGGACGGACGCACGCACGGACGGACGGACGGAGGGGAAAACATACTCTCCCCCATGCCTTCGGCTGGTGGAGACAAAAATCAGACATTGTGAAAATAGCCGATCTACATGCTCACAACAACTCGCAGCGCGAGGCGTTGTGACCATGTAGATCTGCTATTTTCACAATAGAACCGTGTTATACAAAATGTAATGCCTCTTTTCAATGAGGACTCCCATCTTTTCCATACTCTAGCTTTTGCTGAACTGACACCACTGATACCGGTATATCCCAATGTCAGCAAAGACATTTGCAACAGGTTGATGTCCCCATGTTTCTGTATAAACGTTTGAATCATGTTTGCCAGTAGGATTGTGGTTGTTCTGGGCAGCTCTCAGGTGTGAATGTGTGTAATTGTGTGAAGCAGGATATTGTCACTGTCGGGCAGAAACCTTGTATCTCCAAGTTTCAAATGTGTACATTTTTTCGCAAAGCCAAGCCCTGCTACATCATACAAGGCAGTCGCACTAAAGTAGTGAAAACAGCAGATCTACAAGCACACAACGCCTCGCACCACGAGGCGTTGTGTGCTTGTAGATCGGCTGTTTTCACTAGTTTGAATATTTTTTATATTATAAATGCAAAACGAACGGTTTTGGACATACAAGGTTTTCACCCGACAGCGACAATATGTTGCTGAAAAATGTCCCCGGGCCCATTTGAAAAAGAGATGGAAATCTCAATGTGACCTACCCTGGTTAAATAAAGGATAGAAGAATAAATAAATAAAAATAACCATCAACAAACCTTGGGCAAAATAAGAGTTTATGGAGGGCAGCCCACAGCTTAACTATTTACCTAACTATTTTGGTCTCCCGCATCGGGATACGCCTTGCACATGTGTTTACCACATAAGTATGGTCCATGTCCCACTTCACTTGTTTGGAACAATCGTCATGTCTACCATCTGAACTCAAAAACACCTGTTTCAGCTCCACAGTTACCAGAAAGTTGGCCATAATATATACTGTGATTGCAGCAAAGCAAAACAAAACAAAAGCCCTGTCATATGTGTGCAAGCTGTGACCATTATAGCCCACTGGGGTGCATGGTTATATCCTGTTTCCTATTTTTTTCTTTTTTTTTTTTTCTTTTTTTTTGATAATCTTTCACAGAGTGATGAGATTTCCATCCTCCTGTCACCATAGTTCTATTTTGCAACCTTGGGCTCCTGGTTAGGGATGGGACGATAATCGTTATTATCGTTTATTGTGATAAAAAACACTCACAATAATCGTATTGTGGAGATTTAAGTTTATTGTGAAATTATCCTCTAGCGTCATGACTCATGTACTGGGATCAATTCACCTTTTTATTTGTAAATCACGATTTCTCTTGTCACAATAATCGTGACATGAAACTTTCATATCGTCCCATCCCTACTCCTGGTAGTGAGATCATGTCAGGTAGAAGGAAGGATAGTTCTTTGTTTGTTACACAAGGCTGCAGGATGTGAGTAGTATTAGTTCTGATAGATGTCAACATGGCCAGTAGCTTGAAGAAAGGAGCCCCAGCTGTGCTGTATGTCAAGTGACGGTTTGATGGATGATGGATGTGTGAATTATGCCCTTGATTTCATTCATACCGGCCTAGGTTGCTGCATGGATAGGTTAAAAAATAAATTGCATCCCTGATGTATCTTTTTCCCCCCTATTTAAGTCCAAATTAAAAATCAATTCAATGAACCGTATTAAAAATCTGGCGACATTAATGCAGTAAAGCGAGCTGTTTGTGGTGCCATTGTAATAACAATTTTCAACTTACAAAGTGCAATGAATGAATGGTCATCATAAATGGTCTAGGACTTAAGAATACAAGCACGTACAATATGTGCGTATCTGTAATAGCAAGTAGACATACTATACCTTCCATCTGTCTAAATAAAATATCACGCTCTGTAGCATCTATCTACAAGTAAACAGCTTACCTAGAATCTATTTTAAATAACACACTACCCATCTATCTAAATAACATACTACCTTCTATCTAAATAAGATACCTACCATCTATCTAAATAACATGCCTACCATCTATCTAAATAACATAGTCAACAAGCAATGGCCATTTAACTTCCCGTCTTCCTGAGAAATAACTGGGTGTATGTGTATGTACTACATGCACTGTATGTCCCCAGAATAGTTGCTGGTTAACTGGTTGGCTCCCCTCAAATCCATGTACATACGTTATATTTTACATCAAAGAAGGATCATAGTTCAACACAATGAAAACCCTATTTTGACAGCAGTGTCTAGATTATCTCCACCTTTGATGCTCTGGGTTCGCCTGAGGTCGATTATGCGTGTGTTTTTCTTCTCTCTGTGTCCTGCGCTGTGCTCCAGGGCCACATGTACTCTCTTGGCTGCACCCTCTCAGCCGCCTTAGACTTTGTCATCGAGCCAGAGCTGCAGGCGGAGCTGGGGGAAGAGGCCCAGAGGCTGCTGGAGCAGATGCAACTGGAGAACCCCGAGGACAGGCCTCTCCCACAGGTATACCCAAGCACTGCCCACTGCACTTTACACACTAAGGCCTAGGCTACACGAATCTGGACCTTTCTGAATCTGGACTTTTCTCTTTGTCCGATTATGGGTCTTGCAGCCACATGAAGCTGGAGATTTCGGCCGCTAAACCAGATCTTTTTGAAACCAGATAAACAAGTGAAGATTTACTAAAATATCCGATTCTCAGTGGATCTGTGTAGGCGTGGATTTTTTTAGACCTAGATATTTTTGTTCTGTGGACCTAGATATTTTTCTATGCAAATATACGAAAATCTGAGTTTAGAAAAAGTTTCAGATTAGTTTAGCCTTGGTCTAAGAGACACTGTTTCCCAAATGTTTGTGTCGCAAGTAAATGTCCCCTTTTTTCATTTCCTACATAAAAAGAAATGTATATATATATATTCATAACTAGTAAGACTCCCTAATTCGGGAGATAAGCGGCCGTCAGGTCGCATGTATACGCGCAGCCTCATGGTGGCGCTAGAACAGGGGCATGTGAGAAATCAGGGGCGGAGGTTGTGGTTAGCCAGCCAAGGAGGATGTGTGCAAAGTTTTCCATGGATAGGGGCAACAGTGCTGGAGATAAGAGTAGGGCCAAAAGTGTGACATGACGTGACGGACAGACGGACAGACAGACAGCCAGTGGAGGTTTTCTTAGTAACTTGGGACCTGGCGGTCGCAAAAAGATTTTAAAAAGTCACGTTGAGCTTGTTGATCAGTTATTTTTACTAATTTGGGTCCCAAGCAAACGTCTAATTAATCTTTTGGGTCTAAAATGTTTGAGAACCTTTGGATAGCAGTGGGGTGGCGGAGAGGGGACAGAGAGATTGTTAGAGCTCTCTGGTTGGCTGCTTGGCCTTGCTATCAGGGCTAGCGGGGACCCTTTCTCAAATGCAAGGTAGTAGTAGTAGTGCTCGGGTAGTGCTTAGGTGAATCTTTTTAGTGTGAATACAGCGCATAGCCATGGTATTTCGCTACAGCTGCATCTGTGCTCAGAATGCAGACACAAAGCATGGGACTGTGTAGCTCGTCTCATTCAAACACCAGCTGTCAGCTGTCAGATTTTCTCGGAATCAAAACTAAGCGTGTTTGTATGCCATATCATTAACTTGCCAATATAATAAGCACTTTCTCTTGCTTTTCTTGAAGGCAAAAAAGGTCTGTAATATCCAACTGAATCAGCCTGTGGTATTCTATAGGTTTCACTTTAGTTTACCATTGCAAAAAATGAGGGCTCATTCTCCCAAATATTTCATGGGATAATGGATGCACAGGGAGGATAGATTGGCAAAATGATGATGATGATGAAATGTTGGATTACTTGGTGGATGCGCAAGGCTTGTGCGGTGAGTATCCTCCAGTAGGCTACACAAACAGAAATGACAGGCAGTTGTGCCAATTCCTTCTGAGCTTATTATAATGTATTGATCATTAGTGGAAGCAAAATTATATGGCTGTGTTGCGCTGCCCCTTGCTGCAGGCATGCAATGTTTATTGTTTTAATTAACATTAAATAAGAAAGATTTCATAAACCCAGATAGTCTAAATACAGATAGCCTTGTGACCATGCCCAAAGCACCGGCCTTTATTTGAATGATGTCGGGAGATCAGTTGGTTGAAAGTTGTGAAAACATTGCTGAATGCACCTCTCTCCACACCGCATCGATAGACGGCTACTATGGTGTTAAAAATAGCCCATTTTCAACAACAAACACATGAACATGTGCAATGCATGTTTAAATCATTTGAGAAATTATGAAGATAAGCACTGCACCGCAGGGTGCTTTGGGCATGGTGGTCACAAGGTTATCTGTATTTAGACTATTTTGGGTTATCATATCTTTCTTATTTAATGTTAATTAAACAATAAACACTGCATGCCTGTAGTAAGGGGCAGCGCAATGGTCACACAGCCATATCACTTTCTCAGATTAAACTGTATACATATATGTACACACACACACACACACACACACACACACACACACACACACACACACACACACACACACACACACACACACACACACACACACACACACACACACTAATGTTGTAGCAATCCTTTAGGATAAGTAAATGATGGTTCTAGTAATGATATTTGGTGTAGTAATAAAATGGTATTGTTCCCTCCTGACCATTAGATAAAGCAAATTGGCCTTTTATTAAGTTACTGCTCAGCTGTTTCCATTAAGCACTCTGGAGCACCACCAAGTGGAGCTTCAATGTCAGTGCAGTGCTATTGGTCAGGAGCAGTTGACACACACACACACACACACACACACACACACACACACACACACACACACACACACAGAGAGATTCCAGGACACCACCTACATTTTTGTAGGTTGAGGCAGATTCGTCAACACGTATTATATTCTAATAAATATTATTACCAGTAAGACGCCCTAAGGGGCGAGAAGCACATGGGTGCTTTGCAGTGTTGCCAGACGTACGATAATTATCGTATTTGTACGATAATTTGACCCTCTGTACGATGTACGATCAATAATTCCAAAAATGCCCAAATGTACGATAATTTCGGCATATCATCAAAAAGAGCGTGAATTCACAATTTTCCCTGGCTGCTGATCTGGGATCTGGTTTGGCTTCTCAAAATAAGCCAGGAAATCAGTCAATCTGACCCTAGATCTGTACTTGGAGGCATTAAAAACACTGGTTGCATCTTTCCAGACCAGTTTCAGGCTTTTACTTGTGTAAGCTCCAAGAAGTTGCCTGCCTCCACACAGCATACCTGATGCGTTTTTGTCACGCAGGAGTCTAAAACGAGGTCGTTTCTTACACTAAAGACGCATTTTTTGGTGAAATTACGTTTTTACGCGAGTGATTTCTCTTTTTTGGCCGTGTACGATAGTTTCATGTCAAATACGATAATTCTGAGCCTCCGGTACGATAATTCAACATTTCCCATCTGGTAACACTGGTGCTTTGGCATGTATACCCTTCTGCTGAGCTGGTCGAGTCATCACTGCGATGTCAGAACATGTCAGCTATATCCATATATACCAGCTCCATATATGGAGATCTAGGTGATGATCCAGTCGTCTCCAAGTATGGATATCCAGGGTTTGATGAGGTCAGTGTTGTGATCTTCATATATGGAGATCCAGGTGATGATAGTCAGCAGTCTTGATTTGCAAATGAAATCTGTCTTGGCCATGTATGTATATGCGCTTTGCAAAATATGGGTTTAATATATGAATATTCCCAGATGGCTTATTATTGATGACATCAGGGATCTCCATATATGGGCATGGATATCCAGGTGATGATAGTCAGTAGTCTTGACAGTCAACAATGTGATGTCAGAACAGCTATAGACATTGAGGCGTTACGGACGAACGGACAGGATGTACCGGTTTTCATAGTAAACTGCCACCTGCGGTCGCAATCACAGTTAATCTGAGAAACCTGAAACTCTCACAACAAAAAGCGAGAGCTTCTATGTATGACACTGTGTATCAAAGTTGGACCATTCAGCCATGATGGTCCGTTATTTTAACATTTTAATATCCCCACAGGACGTCCTCTCTATGGCAGAAGCAAGGCTGTCTCACACTTCCTCTGTATCTGTGTGCCGCAAACTCTCCTCTCTCGGACGACGGGTGCTCTCACTCGAATCTGTCGCAAACTTTCAAGGTCGGCTCATAATATATTCACTTTACATCTCTGCCTGGTTAAAACATGGCACTGTTAGCCTCTGCTGTGACGTCTCGTGGTGCTAATTATTTTCTGTGTTTAAGCACAGATGGAAAGGAAGGCTCATGGGAGGCGAGATGGCAGCATCCCAAGACCAGATATCCACTAAACCGAATGACCTCAGCGGACAGCGCCGGCGACCCGGCCGTGGATAACGCCGCCAACGCAAATGGCCTCTCCCGGCAGCACATATGCGTGGCCTGGGACTCCTCCCTCTGGGCCGAGGACATGGACGGTGGTGAAGGAGACGCCACGGTCCTCGGAGACGAGCGGGACTGCCGGTCCCAGACCAGCTCCCCGCTGAGGAGACGCGCCCAGCAGAGGTTGGCCAGGGCGAGGGGCGTCCTGAACCGCTCCTGTTCCGTCCCCGACTCCAACAACCCCCCGCCCGCCTCACACGGGGACATCAGCGGGCACGTGACCGACCTCACGGAGATAGGGGCGGACGGATGCTCGGCTTGCAAGTCTGCCGCGTGGGACGAAAGTCTCCGGCGATTCACCCGGGGGTTGTCCTGCGATTCTTACGACTGCCTGAGTGTTCTGTTGGACACTGACACATGGCGAGGGAAGGAGGATGCCCAGGAGCAGGCACGTGTACACATAGACCGCAAAGGGGGCTTGAGCCCCTGCCCTTTTATCCGCCTGTAAAAAGTGCCTTCTCCAGACCATGAATGCAATTTTTTACTATGGTGAAAGAAATGCAAACGCCCTCTTTCCATTTCATACCCGAAGGCAGCATTCAAGAGAATTTCCTTGTCCAAACTCCTGAACTTGAATGCAGCATTTTATGTTAAAATAAATTGCCCTCTCCCTGTAGAAATCCATGCTCTATGCCACATATCCAGTATTGACTTGATTATGCTTAGTTCAGTGTGGTATCAACCACCGAAAATAGACGACCTCCAAGCTCACAACGCTGCGACACGTTGTGAGTTTGGAGGTCTGCTATTTTCGATATTTTCACCAAAAGGTCCTTTTAGAAATTTCAGCCGCTGCCTCTCTAACATTCTCTGCACGTCCCTGCCCAGGAGTCTGGATGCAGAGGAGAACCAGAGACTCGGAGGTGTAGCGAAAGTGAAGAGCGCTCTGCCTCGGACTCTGCATCTGCATCCCCCTGCACTTCCTGCCGGGACCAGGAAGTGGAACAGGACTGTGCCGATGACCAGGGTTCATTGAACAGTAGCCTCTGCAGTCTCAACAACCACATGACCAAAAGCATGCTGTGCCTCAATGAAGAGTCTCAAGATGAGGTTCGGTGTTTTGTTGTTTTGTTTTCTGTATTTTACATTGAAGCAGATGTATACAGCAGTGGTTCTCAACCTGTGAGTTGGGACCCTCAGGGGGGTCCCCAAATTATTTTGGAGGGTCCCCAGATGATTAACTTAATGTGCAACACTGTTTTCTCACTCAACAGTTATCAGACCAACGTGTATAGCACATTTCTAAAGTGGCAATTTAAGCAAGTTTTAATACCTCTGAAATGACAAATGAAAAATGGTCAGCCGCCAAATTGTCAAATATTAGAGGCAGAAATTATGAAAATAGCCGATCTACATGCTCACAACGCCGCGCAACGCGAACCCTATTTTCACAATAGAACCATGATACAAAATGTAATGCCTCAAGTCTTAGTGCTCGTCAGGGTGGGGGAGTCCCAAATATGATTATTTTGGGGGTCGCGGCCTGAAAAGGTTGAGAACCACTGGTATACAGTAAGAGTTATTTTAACCACTGTATGGTCGTTGGCGGGTGGAAACCTTGTATGTCCAAAACCTTTTGTTTTGCATTTTTATCATTTTAGAAACAATTTTAAAACTAGTGAAAATAGCTGATCTGCAAGCACACAATGCCTCGCACCGTGAGGCGTTGTGTGCTTGTAGATCTGCTTCACTAGTTTTGTGCGACAGTCTTGTATGATGAGGCAGGGCTTTATTTTAAAATCGTAGGATAAAAAAAAAAAAAGATAATCATTAGCGGAAGAAACCGCTGACCTGACTTTATTACAGAGGGATAGATTTGAATCATGTTCTTCATCAATTTTAAGCTTACAAAATGTGGAGCAATTTAGTGCACAGATTTACCTCTCTTTTCTATTCCTTCTGGTCTATGTTTCATGTAGTGGATCTCTCTCAGAGAGCTGCTGGTGCTGTCTGGACGCAGGCTGACGGTCAACGAGCTCTGGGCTTTGTGTTACACATGCCTTGCCACGCTGCAGACCTACATTGACTTCCCAAGTGAGTATCTCCTGCTGAATGAAACCCACTGAATCGCCAAATCCTATTCCAGAACAAAGACAAAATATATTCATATATTTCACTATATTCCTTGCCTGGTTCCAGACCATAGACCCCGCCCACTCTCAGAGTGGACTGTTTCTCTGGTCTGGAGCTGAGTACATGAATCGGCAGTAGCAGCCAAAAACTGCGGCTGATCCAATGAGCGCGGGAGGTGGGGGTGGGTCTAACGAATATCCAATCCGCGCAGCAGTTGAAACGATTCAAACGTTCACACACACAGGCAGGTTGAGGCAGGCACACACACACGCGCGCGCGCGCTGATTTCACCAAGCTGTTAATGCTGATTACATGTTTCTGGTCGCAGTTCTGTGTGGAAGCAGTCACTGGCACAGACAGAGACACACACACAATCACACACACACGCCACGACCGTGCGTTGTGTCCACCGTGCGTCTCGATCACCGTGCGCCGCCGCGAAAAGTCCCTCCCCTGTAAATCGCTCGGAATAGGGCACAGTTTCAGACTAAAGCGTGAGCTGAGTCTGAAATCAGGCTACTATATTCCAGTTTATATTTCATTTTTATTTACCATATTACTCATGTATTTATCTTTCTTTCTTACCTTTTAGCAACAATGGAAATGGCAACGAGAGTTCATGTTTGGTTTAACTCCATCTTCTCTCTTTTCTAACAGCCTATCTTTGCCTTGACACAGTGTATGTTGGTTGCGAAGGAGAAGTGCTTTTCTTGAAACCCAAAAATATAGGTTAGGAGTCTTTCTATTCCTACTCTCAATACTCTTATGTACTTTTAGTATTTACCACCGTCTGGGGTCTTCCTTTGTTTACAACATTGAAGTGCAACAATCTTGTTATTCTTCATTGCTCAGCTTATGTTTAAATGTATTTTCTTTAAAACAGGCTAGAGTTCGGCAAAAGCATTCTTGTTATTGTAACAGAAGATTCAAAGTTAATGGCTTCAAGACAATAATTCAATAATGTGTTGTATTTATTGCAGGCTCCTGTGATGCATTTTACCTTGCGCCTGAATATCAAGAACATGGAATCCTAACAGAAAAGGTTTATCAAACTCAACCCCTGGCATTTATTTATAAAATATAATTCCAATAATCAAGTGACAAATCGTATCAAGTGTTTTTCTTTATGACAGCTTGTCTCTCTTCATGTTTTTCTGGGTTGGCCCAGGCTTGTGTGTATGCAGTGGCTGCTATTCTTTGGGCCACAGCCAAGTTCAATTTAGCACCTCATCAAAAGCTGGCCATGCCTCGTAAACTGAAGAGACTACTGCTTGAGATGGCAAAGAGAACACCTATCGAGAGACCTTCCATTGCTATGGCTAAGAAGGTAGCATCTGTTCGCCACTATTGACATGTTCATAAAATCAAACTTTACACTAGTCTTTCCACTTCACAGGCGTTTTGCATGTTCTCCTTTGCTGTTCTGCACAGTGATCTGGATATCATAACTTGAACAGACATTATCCTTTCCAAAATGCAACATGTACATTTGTTACTCTATGATATGGGCAAACCCATCTCATAAGTAAATAATTCATTAGTATTGCTGGCTATATCCAAAATTATTACAAACTGTTGCTCTCATTATGGAGTGTGAGTGATCATGTGTGAAGTGTACATTGTGTTTTGGTATCTTTGTGCTGTAGATCTGTCGTGATTACTTATCACGTCAAGGGACCAATGCTGAAACTGTATGGTCCAAACTCATCAATAGAGTTCACCAGGTAAGCCTCCTCAAAATGTGCTACTTACTGTTGCTACAGCTATTATTACTAATATTGATAATGATAATATTAAGGTTAAGTTCATTTATGTAGTCGTGTAATGGCATCCTGGAGGGTCTTTTGCAACACTCGCAAAACTTTACTTTACTTTTAGCCACTGTCCAGATGCACTGATGTAGCTGAGGAAAATGGACTGGGCATTGAGCAGAGGCCATATGAGGAATCAACACATATCAATGGTGGTAAGAGAGATCAACTGTCATAAAGAAGACCCTCATGCAATACTGAAAGAAAGAAAATAAACCTTTTCGGGTGACTTGTACAGCTAATCTAAATGTATCCCTATATACTGAAATGTACGACAAATCGAGAAAATAGCTGATCTGCAAATTCACAGCACGGCGCATCACAATGTGTTGTGAGTTTGAAGATCTGGTATGTCCACTATTTTGGAGGGAAAAAAGAAAGAAGAAAAGGTGAACATTTGCCCAAAATGGGTTAATGTGGTTAAAAAGGTTCATTCAACCTTTTTCCATTGTTAATATACACCTCCCTTTGAATTTACTTGAAATTGACCAGTGTACATTGCATGAGACAATATCATCGATATTGTAACTGCCATTGTTGTGACTGTGTGTAGGCGTTATGCCGAAGGCCACTGAGAGCCGTCTGGCTCCTATGCCTGGCCCTATTCCCCACAGCTATGCAGTCAGAAAAGAACTCACCCTCCCAGAGGCCTTCACTTCCATCGCCACACACTTCACCCCCATCATCCTGACCAGGGAAGAGGACTCAGGGGAGGGGACCCCACTATCTGAGGCTGCCGTTGAGGGGTATGTATGTGCGGTGTTCATTTTAAGCTTGTATGGTCAACTGATAGTGCTTTAATAAACCACTTGAACCCTAGCATCCCTATTCCAGGAGCAGTTTTGCCAAAAGTAGCTAGTATCTTTATAGATTGGGATATTTTCTAAACCCAACCTAATAGAAAGAGTGCTTTTGTGAAAAGATAACACATCTATACTATAATTTTGCGAATGTCTGACTGAGTGAGTGAGTGAGTGTCTGTCTGTCCCAGCGTTTCTCCTCGGTGGCTGGAGCAATTGATCTGAAATCGCATCACCATCAGCATATGAACACACCTGACATAACTGTGAAGCCCGTTTGTCACTTTCACAAATCGTATGCTGTACATTAGCATTTTTATGGTGTATCTATATCTATTTAGCCTACAGTACCTTTTGTGACCACACATGTTAAGGGAGGGGCGCTGTTGTTCAAGCCATTAGCACAATCACACACAAACCCACACACACACACACACACACACACACACGGGGGGGGGAAGTGTGTGTGTGCAGGCAGGGGAATAGTATCTCTGTAGCCATTAAACGAAACGGGTTTCTTACATTGATGCTCCTACATCATGCAAGCACCAGTTAAAGTTACTTTCCATCCCTCATATACTGTGTGCACAGTGCACATCCCATAACCCACACACTGCACATCATTTTGGAGCTCATATCTTTGAACGGGTAAGGGCTAGTATAATCAAAAACAATAGGCAGAGGATGTAGTCAAGTCTACAGGACCATTCACACTGAGCACTATAACTATAACTATAAAATATATAGTTTTAATATATTCATTGTTATCTTTATAGTTATTGTGTCAGATGGGAATGGTGCTTACTGCAGACTACACTTAGACATGAGAAAAGAATAACAGATGAATTGGTGCTGAAGAAAATTTATATTCTTGAGATTGTGTGTTCTTATTCTGCTGTGACACCCTGAATTTCCCCCTTGAGTTAATGTTATCAGTCAACAAATCACTTGTGTTATAGGGCTGTGTATGCATTTGCAAGAAGCAGCGGCAGCCAACACATACAGTTAACAGGCCTGGATTTCACCTCACACTTTGAGGACGCAACGCTCACACAAACTGACTCAGATTTACGCGCAGTTCGGCTGGACCTCCCCTCTAATCACAGGGCTGCGAGCACCAGCACATCCACCTCTAGCGACAGGACCCTGGTCAACTCTCCTCTCACGTCCCCCGATGAAGCCAAGCAGGGCCTCAGAGTTTCACATCCTCCGCTGTCATCTGCCCCTCTCAATGGTTGCAGTCTCGTCATCAATTACCTACTACGTCAGGACCCCGCGACTGGACACCTTACCCTGGTGCCAGTCCAGATCACAACACCAGAATCCATCCCTGGGTTGGAGCTGAATCTGCCCCTGATCACAAACTCTGTCCAGGGTTGTACCACACACACAGGGGGCAACAATGGCCTGTCGGTTGACTGTCTGAGTGTTTCTTTGAGTCCCACACAGCAGCTTTTGAGATCACCTCCCTATTTTGCCAACGGTAGCTCTATCACTCACAACGGAAACCCAGAGCATGCCGTGCACATCGCCCACAATGGGGGAGGTGATCCCAGAGAGGCAGGTAAGGATGCATCCTCTTCAGAACGCCACAGAACCAATGTCCATCCTGCCCTACAAGAGGTGATTGACCTGCTCAGGGGAGAGTTTGCCTTTGATGGTTATTTGGAGGATGGAGCAGAGGACCTGGCTATGGGTATGTACCTTCACTAACAATGATTCTCAAACTTCTCAAAATTCAAGGACCCGCTGTGTTAGATTGTACAAATGTAAATGCATTTGTGCGTTTGGTTCCTAACTATCAGTCGTTTAGCTGGGGATCAGCTTGCAAGTAAAACTGGGGGTACACTTACACAGTTTACTTTGAGTGAGAAAACAATGTTGCACATTAAGAAAATAATGTCTGGAAAGGGTGAATTGTCACACACAAGTCACAGACAATCATTGAGAGCCACTCCTACGGGAGAGTGATTGTCTCACTTGAGCAGTGTGCAGGATTTTTCATTTGTTACTGTCCAACGCACCTGCATTCTAGCTAAGTGGATGTGTGAATATTTTCTTTGCATACACTCTGAGCATTAAATGAACATTTAATGTTGTGTACATATTTCACAGTGTCCAGTCACAATTTTTTTCTTTTTTTTTCAGGAAAAAGGTTACTTTTTATGTGGAAGCATTGTCACTAGTTATGACTCTCCTGTATGTTTTGGCAAGGGCAGTTGCAGTATAACTAAACAAAATCACGGATAAAAGGTTTTCAATGGCTTCCTTCTATAATATATTCCATAATATACGATTATCATTGGCACCAATGTGCACAAATGTCTGCAGTGTGTGGTTAAATTTACCTGGTATTTTTTTATTTTATATACAGCAGTGTTGTTCATACCTACTGTATACAAATGGACCTTTGTGTTTCTCTTTTCCGAGGGGAGTACATCTTCTCTTTGAAGGACCTGCAGTACCAGACGTTTGCCAGCGTTGTGAAGGAGAGGTTCAGTGGTCTGTACTGGGAAGAAGACTTGCTAGGTGTGCTTCACTGCCTGGTCAACTATAGCCCATCCACCCTGTGAGTAGCTCTTCCTAGATCCCAGTGTCCTTTCATTTACAGCTGCAAACACAACACCATCAAAACACTGATCTAGACAGGAATACTCAAAAGGTTGTGTCAAAAGGTGGATCAGGTGGCTCAAGCAACACTGCATGATAATGATATCTGGGTTTAAATTTTCTAATTGCCATTAGTCAATCATTTCCTTCTTACAAACACCTTAAAAATACAGT
This sequence comes from Nannobrachium achirus, assembly GCF_963921795.1. Classification (NCBI taxonomy): domain Eukaryota; kingdom Metazoa; phylum Chordata; class Actinopteri; order Myctophiformes; family Myctophidae; genus Nannobrachium; species Nannobrachium achirus. Next base: position 18,306,313 of record NC_137833.1, read on the forward strand.
TGATATTCATTCATTTCAATGTATTATTATTATATTATAACACAGAGCTAATATGTTGTGACCTTTTGAATCCGACTCCTTTCTTATCTTGCATACAGTATCTGGCCTATCTCAGTCCTTGGTTTCCTGCATAAAAAAAACTCAAACAAATACACTTCCACTTTTGTATAGTGTCATATGTGGTACATTTTCAAAGTAAAATTGGACTGCTGCATTTGTGCAATCTACAATCTACCAAATTCACAAAAACACCATAGGTGGAAAGAATGATTATGATATGAATAAAAATATGTTAATGAATAATTACCCTACTTCGACCAGACAATGTCTTTATTTATAGCAAAATGGGAATGATGCTGGCTTGCCTTTGTGGAGAAAGGCACTTATTCTTCATAATTGACACTTAAGGTGCTTCAGTCACACTGGCAAATGACCTCTCCTCCTACACACACTTACATGCACCTTAAAATAGCGTTCACACCGCACGCACCTCATGCAAACTTCACTTGCAAGCTAGAATGGTCCCTATGGCAACCGCCAGTGAAGTGTGCTTTGGTTAGTACTGAGGGGATCGCCAAGCACCACTGAAGAGGCATTCAAAGACCCTTCTTCACTGTCGGTGGAAACCTTGTATGTCCAAAACTGTTACTTTGTCAGGAAATGGAAAAAGAAGCCAGTGTTCCAATGGATCCAATGTAGTTATTATTTAGTCATAAGCTCTTCTTATTTCTTTTCATTGGTTCATTATTTATAAAACCCACAGACACATTATGGGATGCGTATTGAGCTTGTAGATCGTCTGTTTTTGCTACTTGTGTGTGACGCTATGTAGTGTGACGAAGTAGGGCATTGATTATAATATTGATTAGATACAAGGTTTCTGGACGACAGCGAAGATATACTCCCAATTAGCCTTGAGGAGCCTTAAGTATATGAATGAACATCTATCCATTGCACGTCATCCGTATGGAAGGTAGGGAGTGGCTGAGGGATCAGGGTCGTCACAAGGGGGGGAAAAGTGGGACTGAGTTACTAGGGCCCAGGGTGGAGGGGCCCTAATTATTTTATACTTTAGCTATTGAAAAATAGCAGATATACAAGCTCACAGCGTGGCACCGAGTGCCGCGCTGCAAGCTTGTAGATCTGCTATTTTTGAAAAGTCGCGGAAATGTGTGCAAATCTTTGAATATAGTATGTATTTTTTTATGCGAACATTTGTAACTAAAACTTTGCTTCTGGGGGTCCCTGGAACTAAATATTTTGAGACGGGGGTCTGTGGCCAAATACATATACTTTTGGTGGTCCTTCACATGAAAAGGTTTGAGCACCACTGACATAGAAACATAGGTTTTTGAATTTGAAATATTTAAGCTCGCAGCGCGGGACTTGGTGCCGCGCTGTGAGCTTGTATATATGCTATTTTTCAATAGTTAAAGCACAAAATAATGCCTAATAATGCGTTCCCAGTTTAAATGTGTTAAACCCCCTCCCACTATGAAGAACATTCATGGGGGGCCCGCAGTGAATCCCTGTACCCAGGGCCCAGAATTTGGTGCGACACCCCAGTGAGGGACAGTGACACGGTCCCCCAGCCAGACATGGTTCCATCCAGGCATCTGCCGCACTCTTCCCCACAGGTCTACTCATGAAGAAGAGAACTCTAAATCTGCTGTGGCTGTAGAGTGAGACGTCAGAGGTTTGGAGAGACGGATATATACACTAGACTCGGTTCTTGAGTTGTCATTTTTGCTTCTTCACAGCTCCAGATACAGAGACAGAGAGAGCTGAGAAGGGGGTGGGTATGGGGGTAATCCCTTTAGTCAGAGTTGGACTAGTCTTGTACAACTGCTGTGCAGCAACGGACTCTCTCTTGTGGGGATACTCCAAAGCCAGTGATGAATTATTTAAGGATTGTTGTGTGTAGAGTTAGTGAGGGTGTCGTCGTGACTCAATTTATTCTCATTGACTTGCAAGATGTCTGAAGTGTGTCTTTGAAGTGAGTGTTTGCCGCGGCAAGTTTGACTTTCATAATGATTTCCCCCCCAGGCTTGTTTGTTTCTGTTGGGTATTCACATGGACCAGAGATGTAATTCAATTGTGCATATTATGTTTGTATCTCACTGGGTTGTCTCTTCATGTTTGGTTGTTAAACACTAACAGTAAGACATATTTTAGACTGTGGCTACTCAAATCTAAAAGCTCACAAAGTAACTCGATATGTTGCGAGCTTGTAAAGGGGGAAAAACATTTTTCACCTTTAATGACATGCCCAAATAGAAACTCCAGGGTTGAAAGGGGTTAAAGTTGGGGTCTGGTGAAGGCTGTGTTTTTGTCTTACCGTGTGTGTGTGTCTGTTCCTGAAATAGGCCACATTTTAAAGCCATCAAAACAAATTGGTTACATTGCAATTTCATAATCAAGGGATACGGTATAGGCATGTATCTGTTAAGGTTAGGTTTCGAATTAGGCATGTATCTGTTAGGGTTCAATTGGTTAAGTTATCATGTGGGGATATGGAATGAATGTAGGTCAAGTTTTCAAAACCTGTGTGTGTGTGTGTGTGTGTGTGTGCGTGTGCGTGTGCGTGTGCGTGTGCGTGTGCGTGTGCGTGTGTGTGTGTGTGTGTGTGTGTGTGTGTGTGTGGCGTGCGTGCGTGCAATCATGCATTTGTGCATCTGTGTGATCTTCCCCATTCAGAGGTTCTAATGAGCAGCCTCCATCAAAGGATCTGCAAAGGGCAGCCACCGCCGCACCGTCGACAGCCACTATCTGGACGGGGAGCAACAAGGTGCACCTGCATGGCTGTCTGGACCTGAATGGAAACATACATGTTGCCAGTCCCACTGTTGCTGAAATTGCACGGAAGAGGACAGAGAGCCAGCCTGGTCTTGGGAAATCTGAGCCTTTGTGCAGAAACAGTGAAGAGAGATCGGAAGAGAATCTGCCCCATGTCTGCCCAGGTACGAGACAGACTGTTGACTCTTTATCTTTACAGCAGATGCTAATAACTGTACGTATGACCGTTGATATTATGAGTGGCAGTATGCATATTGCTTGGACGGTAATTGAAAACATGCAGCTGTGAAGTTTCAGCGTGTTCCACTTTGTTTGGCAGTGGGTTGGAGTTGGTATGGCCTTGACTGACTGTTGGATACGGTTCTTAAGATTGCAGCACATTCAGGAAAGTCCAAGTCATGCTGTTGAGGCTGCAAAGATCCCCTCATCAGACGGGTGTTGTTGTGGAAACGGGAATTAACTTCCTGTCCAAAAGCGCGCGCATGCACACACACACACACACACACACACACACACACACACACACACACACACACACACACACACACACACACACACACACACACACACAGGTTTGCAATTACTACTTTGTGGGGACATTACACATAGTCTACTATATTTGTGGGGACATTCCATTCATTTTTATGCAAGTCCTGTGGCCTTACCCTAACCTCTATCCCTAAACCTAACCCCTAACCCTAACCCTTAACCTAACCTAACCCCTAAACCTAACCCTATACCTTGTGGGACACTAAAATTTGTCCCCACAAGGTTTTTTTCTCCGATTGTACTATCTTTGTGGGGACATGAGGTCCCCACAAAGTAGTAATTCCCTGTCCACACACACACACACACACACACACACACACACACACAGAATGAGCTCTTCGTCTCCACCCCAGACAGAGTAGAACATTCTGTGTTGGGTTTTGAGTCTCACATAACCACTTAAACCCTATACTTCTATAAATAGCGACACGATGTGAGCTTGTACATCTGCTTTTTTAATGCGTTTAAATGCGTTATGCAGGTTTTCATCGACTTGTTTGACAGCACTGTCATCAGTCTGTTGGATTTGTGTTTCAGACATTTAGCCACTTAAATCGTCGATACTTAGTAAACTTGACCTTTCTCTCTGTACTTGGTCTGCTGTCTTTTACCTCTACACCAAACATATTTGCTGAAAATGGCCGATCTACAAGTGCAAGGCGTTGAGAGTTTGTAGATCGGCTATTTTTGGCTTACGTTCTCCTCAGATTAGGTATGCAAGGGTTCAAGTTTTTAATTGAAAAGAATTATCCTTTCACACAAAGATTTGGTGGCCCCCCTGTAATAACTCTGAGGACACCCTAGGGGTCCCGGACTCCCTGTTGAAGACCCTTGGGTTAAAGATAGCACGGTAAGCAAGATAGCAGGGTTAGCAACTGATGATATAATTTTCAAATGATCCAGCCTTCACAGAGTCAACTCCCAACTCTGCCTTCCCACTTTCTGCCTCCCTCACTCCCTCTCTCCCTCCTCAGCAATATTTGGTTTTCCTTGTGCACCCACTTCAGCCTCTGTCCCTGTCTCTCTGTTTCTCTCTCTGTTTCTCTCTCCTCTTCATTCTCTCTCGGTTGCTATCCCTCTCCTATGGTCTCTAGGTGTGAGGGCTGCCAGTGGTGACGTCTCCGGTAGTGGCGGGATCATGGAGGGAGGCGATCGACCTGCGGGGGCCGACGATGAAAGCCCCTCTGAAGCTGACTCGCTGTTGGGAAGAGAGGGGGGCCACGATGATGGCCAGATGAGCCCTGAATGCTCAGAGGACATGGAGGACAGTGACTCCCTAGTCTCAGAGCGACTCCTATCCCCCGGATCCCGATCGGAGGAATCCAGCATGAGCTTCAGCCCGCGCTGGGCCCTGGCCTTCTATGGAGAGGACTGTTTCAGCCAGGAGGTGATTCAGTATGCTCTGAATCTGGGCCAGCACTCAGAAACGCCCTGCCTGGACCTGAAGATGCAGGTAGGTGAACCGGAACCCTGTGGGCTTAAATCAAAATGACAGCCAGTGAATCATAACCACCTGCTTTTTAGTGATGTTTCGTTCATACAGTGATCAAAATGCATGTTGTAAAACATTTTAGTGATGTTCCTTCTTAGAGTGATCAAAATGCATGTTGTAAAACATGTAGATTAACATTATACATAAATACCTAAAAGAGAGTTGTGCCTCTTTCTGTGCTATGCTACACGAGTTCTGTGCTTAAAAATGATGTCATACTCTTAACCTAGCAACCACTGTTGATGTGTGTATAGTTAGCCATTCATCTACTCTGGTTAAGGTGGCATTATTACACTTTAACAGACTATAGAGAGATATTGCAAGTACACAATTATTATATACCAGTGTTAGTATGGCCATTTGCCAAGTATCCCAAATTGTAAGTAATTATAAAAACGACTTTATGCAGAACTAAGCATTTCTGAAAAGCACTTTGTAACCTTTTTTTTGAAAAGTAAGGTACCGTATTTTCCGGACTATAAGGCGCACTTAAAAGCCTTTAATTTTCTCAAAAAACTAAAGTGTGCCTTATAGTCCAGTGCGCCTTATATATGGATCATTCATTGACATTGACATTCCCTTTAGCACAGCTCCATCTGTTGGATGCATAACGCAACAGTAGCGCCTATTATGTGCGCCTTATAGTCAGGTGCGCCTTATATATGAAAACAGTTTGAAAATAGACCATTCATTGACAGTGCGCCTTATAGTCAGGTGCGCCTTATAGTCCAGAAAATACTGTATTATGATTTTTGTTATGCTTATTTATTGAGTGCTTATATTATTAGCAGACTATAATGCATTAAAATGTAAATGTATTTAGTTATATAGCACTTTTCAAAAAAAAGGTTACAAAGTGCTTTTCAGAAATGCTTAGTTCTGCATAAAGTCGTTTGTAACTGATTGAAAAGCAATACACAAACGTATTGTTTGTATAGCTATTCAACAGATAATTGAAGCAACACTGCATATTTGATCAGAATCCTGTTATTGTTCTCATGACATTTTGAAGTTCCTTTGATTTCCCCATGGCTGGTTGGAAATATGCTGCTGCTGTTGTTGTTGGGGAGTTTTCTTTATTATCACAGTTTCATTCCCATTGTAATGTTATTTACTTCTGGAGAAACAATTAGATATTCAAATTAATTTCACTTCTTAGTTTCTTTCTAGCATTTACAGGAATGATATTCAAATCTGGTGCAAAGTAGGCCATGGTCAGGCTTTGGGGTAAACACGAACGAGAGACGTGGGGTGGGAGGGTTAAGGTAATTTGCACATTATTTTCCCTCAACTTGATTTGAATGGTAATATGTTGAACTTAGCCTGTGGCAGCAGAGGTTGTTATGATTTATAATAGAATAGTAATGAAGTCTTTTTGAGGTTGTGCGCGCACTTGGATAGGGCTGTTGTTCTGGAGCACTGATACTATACCACCATACACCATTTGGCTCCTTTCAATTAAAACAAATATTGTTTGATTTGGGAGACATTTGCTTGAGTTTCAATTCACCTTCTCTAATCTCTATACAGGAGCTACAACAGCAACTGACGATAGAGACAAGGAATCTGAGGAAAACTCGAAATTTCTACCAGAAGCTGAGCCAACAAGACAGAAAAAACAAAGGTGACTACAGTATTGCATGGTGCTACAGTACATGATGATGGCTTAATGGAGAATTCCGGACTAGCTGTTTTATTACATTAATTCTGATCCCAGAACGATCGGTACACTTTTGTTTTCTTGTTTTTTTTTTTTTTTTCATCTCGAGTCCTCAGCAGCTCTGACCACGAGCTGTGGTATTTTACTCTAAATAGCTTATTTGTATCGCTTGGCAATTCCTTTTTCTTGTTTACATCTGTCCTTCATATATGTATCCCCAGAGTTTTGTCAATAATGGTCTGTTGTAAAAAGACGAACGGACGTTAGAACGGACGTTAGATCCCACCCCCTAACATGCGCTTGAAAACTAGTCCTCAATTCTCCTTTAAATGAAAATTAAATGTTAACATTTAGTTGCAGGAACATAATAATAAAGATTTATATAAATCAAATAACAATAGTATATTAATCCCAAAGGTTCTCAGAGCAAACTGATGTCATCCAAGCTCAAGCCCCAACTTGAAGAGCTGATATCCAGAGTGGACTTCCTGGTCTCTGTGAAGAAATACCTTGAGGTGAAGCAACACAAACTAGTACATCCACCTGAATGGGCTGCTTCAGTGTAGTGTAGTGCAGCTACTAACAATTGATCTGACTTGTGTGTCTGTCCAGATGATGACTGTGGAACAGTGGGGTTTAGAGGTGTCCCAGCTATCCTCCTTGGCAGCGTGTGGTCCTGGTTTTGTGGAGCTGCGATCCTCTGAAGACCCTGCTCTGCTGAGCTTTGGGACCAGCAAAGGGAAGAGTACACTACAAGCCGGGTCTCCGCTGGGTCTCATTTCGTATCTCTATGCTAGGTATTATCATATACACTTTGACTGGAAATGCATTGAAGGGAACTGTAAATACAGTATAGATTATCAGTGACGGCTGGTGGAAATTTTGGATGGTAGGGCTAATGTAACACCCGGGATTCAAACTTGGGTCTCCCTTGTGTAAGTCCAATATCTTAACCATTGACACAAAGGGATATCCCTATGGACCGAGGGAGATACTAGACTTTTGAGGCCATCAGGCTGAGGCAGTGAGTCACTCTGCTACACCAAGAAATCCATCATACTATAGGCTACCCATGGTTCACCCTGCAGCAACAGCATCATATTATACTAATATGCTAGCCATAGTTCACCCTGAGGCAACATCACATTCCAGATACCAACCTGCGGGCCGAAAGATATACAAGATTTTTCGGTTCTCTCGGAAATCGTTGGTCCATCTGAGTTGTTGTTTGGCTCTGCACACCTCATATGGGTCACACGGCATCTTTAGGGCCGAACGGTCGGACGCTGTCCGAGTTATGCCTGGGACAAAATTTGGGTGAGATAGATAGATAGATAGATAGATAGATAGATAGATAGATATATTGCATAGAAGCTGCTATGTCTAATATTGTAGGCACCATAATCTGTTTAAGGTGCAATAGGAACTACAGAGTTATGGGGAAAGCACATGCAGCCCAGTGCAATATTGTTTTACTACATGTATTCAGGCGGGATGGCTTAAATAGCTTTTTTGTCTAATTAAAAACGGTTGAAAATGTAATTCACCTGTGGGTGGTTAACATAATGAACAAGACTGATGACAACACTTGTGTTGTTTGTCTGGTAGGGTGTAACTGTTAGAAGTTACTACATCCTGTATCAAGGGTATGCCTACTAGTCAGAGATTCAGAATGATGAATAACCTCTAGTTAGACCCCTCACATGCTACTTAAAGACATTCCTTGGTCATTATTCTGATACTATTCCCTGACGATACTGAAAATGCTTAATGTTTGTCACATGCCTTCACAGGTCATAAATGGTCGCCATTTCAAGTTGCACAGAGATTCAGCAAAACTACACCAACGCATCTCTGTAATACATTCTAAAACTACTCGTATCCAGAAAATATAATAAGTACACCTACCAAACATATATTTTCACTAAAATATAGCACTTCTGGAAAATAGTCTCATACCGCCCACCAATACACCATCATTGCAATTCCCTTAAATATGCATTCCTACACTGTACTGTGCTAGAGAGAGAGAAATAAATATATGATATTATACGTTTCTATATCCCTGAATATTCTGAAGGATCTCATAACATTTTAATGGGTCAGTTAATTGGCTATTGCTACAGTATGTACCAGTATATGTAATATAATGGTATATGTATATAAGACTTTGCACAGTCTGTTTGTGTTGATAGTATAATGTTCCATCTGGTTCTAGAAATGCGGCTCTGGAAGGGTACGTCCAACACTTCCTGTACACTTATCGCCACTTTTGTACTCCAGAGGAGCTTCTGCAGTTCCTAATGGACAGATTCATCAGTTCCTCAAGGTATGTTCTGTATACCGTATCTAATTGTATGGCTGCTTATATCTAACCTTTATATTTTACCATTACCTATAACAGTAGTTCCCAAACACTGGGTCGGGAGTCGGGACCCATTTGTGGGTCACAGACACATTTTTGTGGGTCCCTCCGTTTTTTGTTTCTTACATATTAGTTTTGGAGCGGTGCAAACCGCTCCTATAGACCTCTTTTTTACCAAAATTATGATGACACTAATGATGATGACATGAGTTAGCTAGACCAATGAAACACTTTGATTCTGTTGATTTGTCCATGATGTCATAGGCACAGAGGCACCCGATTGGTTCACCCTGATTTAGAACGCGTTTAGGCCGCAGAAAATACGTCATAAAAAATTGTGTCATAGGCACAGAGGTACCTGATTGGTTCACCCTTTAGGCCGGACAAAATAAACATGGTGTCCAATCAAATGCTTACTTGATTATGAATTGACCAAACTGAACAGACCAATGAATTTGAATTTCAAAATTGTATTAAATGAATATCACACATAAGCAGAGATAATAACCACACTTTTAGACAGACTGCGGATAACTTCACAGGTTATAAATGATAGGCAACTAATACAAGTTTAAAATACAAATAAACAGCTTTTGAAAAATATTATGATGTCACTAATGATGATGACATGAGTTAGCTAGACCAATGAAACACTTCGATTCTGTTGCTTTGTCCATGATGTCATAGTCACAGAGGCACCCGATTGGTTCACCCTGATTTAGAACGCGTTTAGGCCGGAGAAAATACGTCATAAAAAACGATGTCATAGACACGGAGGCACCCGATTGGTTCACCCTGTAGGCCATTGAATTTGAATTTCAAAATTGTATTAGATGAATATCACTGATAAGCAATAAAATAACCACACTTTTAGAAAGACTGTGGGTAATTTCACAGGTTATAAATGACAGGCAGCTAATACAAGTTTAAAATACAAATGAACAGACATTGAAAAACTAAAATATTCATCTTCTGGCCTCTTCTCGCCTCTCTGGAGGCCTCTCTGGAGGTAAATAAGGTCACCTATAATTATGACACTCTTACAAGTTACAATTTGTAGCTTGGTCGACTAACTGATGAGAAATGACGATAAAGACTTATATAGTCTGAGCAGACCTCTAGACTGACATCATACACAACAAAAAGAATATTGCCATGCATGCCTATCAACACTGATTCGCGCAGGA
>NC_137833.1:18963861-19133861 GCF_963921795.1 Nannobrachium achirus
CATACAGGTACAAATACAATGAAATACTTGTGCCAGGAGCTCTCAGCCTTATTACACAAAGACATGGTCACAGTAACCGACAAGAGTGTGGACCCACATACCATGCAGGCCACACAAGACAAGTCCCAACAACGACAATACCATACAGTGTAACAGTGTACAGTTTAAAAATGCGTACAGTGCCCATGTTTACCTATGTTTCACTTTCATCCCTTCGTTGAGCAACCTGACTGCCTGGGCAAAAAAACTATTACTGAAACGAGTGGTGTGCGATTTGATGCTCTGGTAACGTTTTTTGGATGGGAGGAGTGAGAACAGGGAATGGGCGGGATGGCTGCTATCTTTTATGATGTTCTGAGTCTTTTTCTTGCAACATGTGGTATAGATTGTATGGAGCTGTGGCAATTCTGTGCCGATGATTTTAGAGGCTCTCTTCACAATCCTCTGCAGCTGTTTACAATCCTTGGCAGTCAAGTTACCAAACCACACTGTGATGCAACCTGTCAGAACACTTTCTATGGTGCAACGATAGAAATTCACAAGAGCCTTGGTGCTCAAGCCAAATCTCTTGAGGCGCCTCAGAAAGTCGCTCCTGTGCTTTCCTAAGGATACCTTTGGTGTTTAGAGACCGGTGAGTGAGTTTGTGATGTGTACACCCAGGAATTTGAAACTGTCCACTATATCTACAGATGAACCGTTGATGGATAAGGGACTGTGATTAACTTTAGACTTCTTAAAGTCAACAATGATTTCCTTACTTACTGACATTTAGAGAGAGGTTGTTATTCTGGCACCATAGGGTTAGCTCTTCAATTTCCCTCCTATAGGCCCTCTCATCATCGTTGGATATTAATCCTATCACAGTGGTGTCATCTGCGAACTTGATGATGGTATTATTGCCACATCTGGCAACACAATCAAAGGTGAACAGACTGTACAACAGGGGACTGAGGCAGCAGCCCTGGGGCGCTCCAGTCCTGGTTAATATCTTAGATGAATGGCTATTTCCTATTCGCACAGATTGTGGCCTGCCTGTCAAAAAGTCAAACAGCCAGTTACAGATACTACTGCCAAGACAAAGACCCCTAAGTTTCAACACCAGCTTAGATGGTACAATAGTGTTAAACGCAGAGCTATAATCAATAAACAGTAGTTAAACAGTAGTCTGACATAGGTGTTCTTGTTTTCGAGATGTTCCAAGGCAGTGAGTAATGCGAGTGAAATAGCATCATCGACTGATCTATTAGAACAGTAAGCAAACTATAATGGATCAGTAGTAGCAGGAATAATAATGTGTTATATGTGATACAACCAGTTTTTCCAGGCACTTCATAAGAACAGAGGTCAAAGCAACAGGACGATAATCATTAAGACAAGCGACTAGCAACACTGCAGAGCTCATAACCCTGATGCTAGACAGAAAAGGACTAGTGTTGGCTAGGCCACATTCTCGCATCGCATCGCAGAGTTAAATATTTCAAAAAGTATGTAGCATGCGGGGAAAAAGGAGGCTTCTTTGGCCAACTGGTATTAAAGGTTGGCACTAATCAGTCCAGCGGGTTTCTAAGATTAAGCTCTGGACACACAGACACACACAGGCAGACACTCTGTCATATAGACAGACCCTCTCATAGGCGGCTACCTCGGCTAGCCTGACACTTAGTGGAGACTGAGAGCATACTGTATCTCTACGGTCGGTCGGATGGAACTCTATATTGATGTCATCAATATGACATTATCAATGTGACATCAGTACTTATTAGAGGCCAGTCTGGAGCCATGAGGAACTCCATATTTGGGCAAGAATGGACGTACTCTGATCTGATCCCAGGGGTGGTGTGTCTGACTGAGGTTATATAATCTGAAGAATTACAGTATTTAGGATTGAGTTCCTTGGCCTGCGGCAGGGTGCATAAGAAGACACTGGCTACTGTTTAGTATAGTGGTTTGCAAGATATGGCAGTGTCCACAAGAACACAGGTTCTGTCTTTGTACAGAATGCTGCTCAGAGAGAGCAGGAGATTCCCCTCATACAATTTCAGGACCTATGCTTTGAGGAGGGTGCGTGACGCGTTTCGAGCCAACAGGACAGTAGAGGATCGTCAAACTGTCCAGCGACTGATGAAGGACGGATACGAGACACTGTCCCTCATACAGAGACAGGTGTCCATAGGTAAGATGTTCTCCACTCAGAGGACCATCATGGAAAAGGAGGAACTTCGTTGACAGATGACGAGAAGGAGAGAGGCATGTAGAATGGTGGCCACGCAAGTTGGAATCCGTTATTTCATGTGTCCCAACTCACCTGCCGAATGAACTAGTTCTGAAAATGGAGTGTTTGACCCATTGCTGGCAATGGGAGCTTGGGAGCTTTGAGTGCTACGCCGAGTGCTACGCCGTAATGCAGAAATAACACTTTGGTGCCGGCCCGGGTGGAGCCACTGCGGGTGCAGAATGCAGATCATGGTGGTATGATGAGCAAATATTCAATGAGAAAACTGAAGGCAGAAGAGGAAAAGGAGACCCAGTAGAGACATGGGAGGGAGGTCTCAGAGGATAAAAGAGTCCTAAAGAGACAGACAAACAAACAAACAAACAACTGTGTAAGGAAGTCATCACTTCATGTTTCACATTTCTTTTTGAATGATCATGTTTAAAATAATTATATTTGGATGCACGAGCACTAGTTTTTCCTATGGTTACTGTAGGACACAGGTGACTTTCAGCTATACCGGTACATGTACAAAGGGCAGACCCCAAATCCTTTTTTTAATGAAGTTGAGGACATAATACACAAGATTAAAAATCTGTTAATCCCGATATATGGAGATCCCTGATGTCATCAGTATGATGCCAGTACTGACATCATAGACTGGCCTCCAAGTAGGAAAGTACTATGACATTGGGTACAACAGGTACAGTATTGCATACTCAAAAGGGAATGCATTCCCACGGGCATCACATCACACTAGAACAGTGGTTCTCAACCTTTTCAGGCCGCAAACCCCCAAATAATCATATTTTAACTGGGGACCCCCACCCTGACAAGCACTAAGAGTTGAGGCATAACATTTTGCATGAAAATAGCAGATCTACATGCTCACAACGCCTCACAACGCCGTTGCGAGGCGTTGTGAGCATGTATACACTTAAACTTTATGTTGGTTTGTTTACTGTTGAGTGAGAAAACAACGTTGCACATTAGGCTAATCATCTGGGGACCCCCCAAAATAATGTGGGGACCCCCCTGGGGGTCCCGACCCTCAGGTTGAGAACCACTGCACTAGAATTCTGGCAACACAGAGAGGAAAACATCAAGCCTGGAAAACAGATAGGGTAGAAACAAAAAAGATTATTTGGTCTTAATTGAAAATCACCATTTACAGTATGTTCGATTTTTCATGTTGATGAATTGAAAGGTTATAGCTGATTACTGAGTAGATTAAGGATGGTTTATCTTGGGAAGGCAATGGAGTGAAATATTGGTTAGAGCTTATAAAGTGAAAACCTCTATCTCATAACAACACTGTGGTCTGCTGGACTATAGGAGTAATAGTATATCGAAAAACAAATGAGAATCAGATGAAGATAGTGTACGTATAACACAACATAGCGTATGAGCCAGTTCAAGAACATGGAAGGATTGTGGCTGGAAAAACCTTGGTCCTTAAATGTACTCCCAAGATGAAGAAACCTTTTGATTTTGGTGATCCCTTGACCTATTCTCTAGTGCCTCTATAAGCCCAAACATTCAAATTAGTGTATCTTTGCTCCCAAGCATAAAAGACCTGTTGATTTTGGTGATCCCATTGCGTTTCACTAGTGCCACCATGAGACAAAACACTCAAATTAATGTATCTCATGACCCCTAAGGTGTAGAGTCAGAAAATGGGCTGTATACTTTCATGCTCCTTAGAGGAAGAAAACGGTGATTTTGGTGGCCCCATGACCTTTCTTCCACACTGATTTGGGTAAAAGTGAGCAAAATCACAATACAACAAATAACACATCAAAGCGTAATGAAACACTTATTTTCAATGTGGTCCTGCAGCACAACTAACAATACACAGTCCAATAAATTACATAGCACCAATACATTTAAGCACGCATCACGTCACATGAATTTACAAATTAACACAATCATTGAAAACAACAACAATCCCTAACACATATCAAACCATAAAAGCCCAACTTAAAATGCATTAATTGCTAGCCTGTAGCTTTTGCCATAACAGTTTCTTTTCCAACTGTTTTTGAGCGGTGCCAACCGCTCCTACGTTTGACTATACAGTGTAGGAACCCATGTCCGTATGAAGGACGCAGAGACCGACATCACCACAGCTGATGTCACGGACAGAATGACCCATACAAGGAGATATGCATGTGTGTCGTGTTTGATACCATGCGTGGCCATGGCGGAGTGTTGGTGTATTTGACATTGAACCACTTGAACCGTTAATACTTAGTCTGCTCTTCTTTCCCTCTACACCAGCGCGAGGCACGAGCTTGTAGATCGGCTATTCTTGGCTAACGTCCCACCCAGAATAAGGATACTATTCAAGTGGTTAGTGTAGAAAAAAATAAAGTTCTTATCACACAAAGATTTGGAGGACCCCCTGTAGTAACTCTGAGGAACCCCTAGGGGTCCCGGACCCCCTGTTGAAGAACCCTGTTTTACAGTTCATCGTAAGCAAGCAGGACTGCTTGAAACCAGGTTGTCTATAATAGTTGTAGAATTTAGTAAGCCAGCTCAGTGTCAAGTCTGTACCCACTAAGTTCATATATGGTAGACCAATATCATTTTAAAACTAAGACATTCTTCTTTCGTCAATCATCGTCCTTGATGATTGGTTGGCGACATTTTATTTCACAAGATTTCTTGTTACTAAGGGAGGCCATGAGGTGGCTGTCGTTTTCTCCCCCTTGCTAATGAATATACATCGACTTTTTTAATGCTTTTAGAGTTAAAGATGAACGCTTTTAGAAGCTTTGCCCCTTTGATGCAGAGTCAATAGAATATGTTGCTTGTTTGACTCTGCTTACTCCGCCATGAGGGTTTAGTGACAGGCTATTGATTGGGCCTGATCCATTAGCCTGATGTAAGGCTACTAGTACAAAGCCATTTTTAGCCATTGTACACAGTGTGTATCCCTAGACCTAGCTGATGTTGAGCAAGCAATGCTGTACCACTGCTTCATTGGAGTCACTGTAAGGGAATGCCCTTCATTGAGTACGGAGTGTGTTTCCATGAGCAAGTTACAATGAAACTAGACCAGGTCAACCTGGTTGTGCCAGACCCCCTATCTGTCATCATCATTTATGACATCATGCCTTTTGTAGGCATATCATCATCATGTCATCATCATATATACCCTTTATATAGAAAACCCGGACAGACAGACCGACATTTGCTTATGTAGGCCTACCCATTTCATGGGTCTGGCAAACATGAGACTGCACTGTGTCAATGTAACTCTGAGAGTGAGAGTCATTTGGTTACATTTGTACACTATCTAAGTTACAAATGGATGAATTAGCACTGAGCATTTGGCTGTGTATTTTTTGGAATAATATAGCATGTGCTAGACGTCCTTGGTAAAGACGTCTAGTATATTATTCCAATCAATACACAGCCAAATGAAAGCATGCATTCATGGGAGAATGCACCAGGGAGGGTTGCGTTTATTTACACGCCCGCACGCACGCACGCACGCACGCACGCACACACACACACACATGAAAGCATGCATAATATACTGTACATACATGAGCATTTGTGCACAACCATTAGCATTGACCATTCATCTCTCTCCAACACATTTAAGGACAATTAATGAACCAAACACAGAGTGGCTATGTTAAATCAAGTGCCAGGCTAGGAAGACAAGTCAATGAGGCCCCCCGAAAGAGCTGTAATGGTAAATCACTGGATGCTGGCTAATATTTTATTTTCCCGCCTTTGAAAACCACATATTCATCACTTCTGGCTGTTGTCTGTCTTGTGTGCAGGACCACTCACAGTTAATGGACTATGTTAGAGGGACAAAGGAGTACACTGTAATTCTCAAGGTCAAGAGGCAATGAGAGAGGGGAGGGAGAGAATGGCATAGAAAGGGAGCTGAATAGGTGTGACATTAAAGAAAGACACTGAGCAAAATGAGTGAAAAGGTATGGGAGATACCGAGATAGTAGGCTTATCTACTGCGGATATGAGAAGTGTGGAGTATTCAACAAATAGACCCATATAGTGTGTGTGTGATTATGTGACTCATGAAGATACGCCTTATGAACTACGCCTTTATCACAGCAGCCATTTTGATATTGTTTTTGGAGCGGTGAAAGCGCTCCCAATAGACAGGTATGTCCGTGGGTATGTGGGTGGCTGGGTGGCTGGCTGGCCGTGTCCGTCTGTAGCCTGGCAATACCTTGAGTGGCCACACACAACACACTAGTTAAAGGAGGGGCGCTGTTTTGTGCAGGCCAGGCACACTCACCACTCACTCACAGGCACAGTTTACACTCACTCACTCACTCACTCACTCACATAGGGTACAGCTGCTCAAATTCACCGCTCCACTTCGAACCGAGGTTCGATTTTTAGAAGTGAACACAGATATTTAGTTAAACCACCTCTCTATCGAGAAGGTCATTTGTTACCCCCCCCCCCCCCCCATAAGCACATATGAATTCCATGCACACACATGCTCATTGCTCATCCAGCTACTCTGTCATTGTAGTCTTACCATGCTCAAGGGTGCTTGTTCCCATGTGCCATAAGAGTAAAGCTATATTTAGACACACACACACACACACACACACACACACACACACACACACACACACACACACACACACACACACACTCACACTCACACTCACACACACACACACACACACACACACACACACACACACACACACACACTCTCTCTCTCTCTCTTACGGTATACAGTACACGTATACTGTATATCAGTTTTAATAGGTTGAATATCTCTCTCTCTCTCCTCCTCCTCCTCACCTCCTCCTTTCCTCTCCTCCCCTCCCCCTAGATAGATAGATAGATAGATAGATAGATAGATAGATATGTAAATATATATTAGAGATATAGATATAGGTTTGCACATACAGGAGGACAGGTATGTTCATGGACCCCACTTGGAACCAATGTTCCAAGGAGCTCAGACTCATGCAGTATGCAGCCACACGTGTACACAGTGCACACACAATGATATGGTTCAATACCTGTGTAGAATGATGCGTGTCAACCCTGCTTATGGTTTCGGTGCACATGCACTTCAGCCCAGCCTCTCCTGTTCTCTCGTCAGTGTCAGCGCTGTGACTGATTAAGGGGAAGCTCTTTGGCATTCCTCCCCCGTAACTTTGACCAGGCACGTGCCCACATAAACATCAAAGGGGGCTTGAGCCTCTGCCCTTTTATCTGTCTGTACAAATTGCCCTTTCCAGACCATAAATGCAATGCTATACTATGGTGAAAGAAATGCAAATGCCCTCTTTCCATGCCATACCTGAAGGCAGCATTCAATAGAATTGCGTTGTCAAAACTCTCCTGAACATGAATGCAGCATCTTATGTTGAAAGAATTGCCCTCTCTGTGTAGAAATCCATGCCATTACGCCACATCTCCAGTATTGACTTGGTTATGCTTAGTTCAGTGTTGTTTCACACACCAAAAATGTTCGCAATGACATCAGGGATCTTGGCTGTATACTGTATGGAGCGTGACATGTGGCGTGACATGGAGGCATGACGGATGGACATGATCTGCCCGGTTTTCAAAATAGATGCGACCTACGGTCGCAATAATACATTTTTGCCTTTAAAGACATAGCTATGATAGAGACGCCAGGTTGAATGTGGTTAACCACTAAAAACAACATTTCACAGAATGGTTGCCTATTTTTGCCAAATGTTTTTCTTTCATGAAATTCCCAGACAAAGGAGGCTAGGGTTCATGTAGTTAAAGCTTGCAGAGTCATGCTCCCGTGGCCCTCTGTCATGTACTTAGTCATCTGCCAATTACAGTTTGGTCTGTAAGTCCCCACAGACCAAAACACTAAAGTGGGTCAGAACACTCTCACTGGGTGCTTCGTAGCCAGAGGCGGCTGGATGACCTCCTGGCCTACTAACATTAAAATACAATGACTGTTCTGTTCTCATTAGAATAGATGGTCAAGCATACTTTTTAAGTTGTTATTTATGCATGGCATTAATTAAATCATACTTCTAATGGTGTTATTTCATGATAATTTCACATTTAAAAAGACCACATTCCTTGGAGCTAATAACGTAAGCCAAACACAAGAGGTGGGCCTTTTCTTTGGTTATAATTATTACGTTGGTGTAGTGGTTAGTGCATATGCCCTTCGTGCAGAAAGTGAGTGGTTCAAACCCTGCCTAAGCTGACGTCAGCAAGGGGGGAAGACAACAGCCAGCCCCATGGCCTCCCCTAAGTAACAAGAAATCTTGTGAAATACAATGTTGTCAACCAATCATCAAGGACGATGATACACGAAAGAAGATCATCGCCTGGATATCCATATGAAGATCACGACATGGACCGCATCAAACCCTGGATATCCATTCATGGAGACGACTGGATCATCACCTAGATCAGGGGTTTTCAAAGTGGGTGACGGGGCACCCTGGGGTGACGGGGGCACCCTGGGGTGCCGCGACAGCAGTCCAGGGGTGCCGCGAGATAATTTGATAATATTTGGAATTTATTTGGACACTTAAAAAAAACATAAGTACAAACGTATTTCAGTCAGTTCTAACCAAAATGGCTATTATCTCAACGTTTTCCTCGCAACATAATCGCTAAAATATGCTATAAATATAAGGTGCTGGGAGGTGAAAATTATGAATATAATGTAGGGGTGCCTCGATGAAAAAAAAAACTTTATAGGGGTGCCCTGAGCCAAAAAAGTTTGGGAACCCCTGACCTAGATGTCATCAATATTATGTCCATATTTGGGAATGACCATATATGGACAGTATTGTGTCAGTCTCTGTTGTTTCAGCACAACCTCACCCTGGGCGAGGTCGCTTCTCGCCCTTAGGGTGTCTTACTAGTATTATTGTACATACAATTCTATCATGGTAATACACAGCATCACTCACAACGCATATCCAATTGTCTGGTGCAGTACGAACAGCTGCAATGCCGCTGGGTGACCAAGTGGTGCTGTTGAGCAGCCTAGACACAGACACACACAGACACTCACACACACTCACACACTCACGCACGCACACGCACACGCACACACACACACACACACACACTCACACACACACAGGTTTGATTTTTAAACCTTCTACCCCCTTTATGTATTCATGTATGATTTGTGTACTATTCCCAATGACCTGTATGCAGAACAACTGTCCTGAGATGCCGTGTGAAGGATTGACCCCTGACCCCGTTATCGCCAGTTATACCTCCTGCATAGACAAGTGTTTTTGTAGTTTTTTTTTTTGTATTTGGTGCCTGTCACTGCCAACCCCCACAGTTGGCCTGGGGAGGGAGTAGACAACCAAATGCCTGCTCCTAAACACATCAGTCACCAGCAGCCAGTGATGGACAGTGAAGAGTTTCACTGGGAGAATGTAACTCCACATGGAGGTTCATGCTATTTCTCCTACAGTGGTTCCCCTTCCAGCCAACCAGAAAGCATGGCTGGTCATGCACAAAGACACAACACTGCTGGCTTCCCCCCTGCGAACACCCACAGCTGTGTTTGTTGGAGCGCCCAGCCAAGCTGGAGGGACCATTCGGGTGCCCCCACACTGGCACACTGCAAGAATAGCTTGTATACAATCTACAAGCTCCAAGCTTGCCCTGCTGAACACGTGCCGAAGTGCCTCCTCTTGCTCTGTTCTCTTTCTCTGTTCGCTAATCACTAATCACTAATCACAGTAGGCTAATCTGTTGCCTAACAATGACAATTTGTGCTGATGTTAACCAGTGCTTGACAACAATTAAAAAAATATTTGATTATTATTTATTTTTGTGTATTTGTTTATGGGGGGGGGGGGGGGGGGGGGGGGGTAGCATGTGCATCTTTTACATTATTGTAATTAAACCATTAAGAAAACCAAAGATTCAACAGTAAATTTATTCTGGTTTCCTTCCTCATTTAATTGGTTCTTAGCATACCTTTGTACATTGGTACATTAGGCTAACATGACAATGCTAATGCAGAAGAAGAACTACGCTGCTCTCTGTCGAGGTGCCAACTTGCACCATGTGTACTCGTGGTGCAAATAAAGATTATTATTATTATTATTATTTATGATGGTGTGACATCACCATGAATGCTGGTCCCTGATTGGCTACGGCATAAACACAAACAGATATGCGACAGATATACCACCGAACGCAGTACTTGCGCACTCTGCGGGCGCAAGTAATAATAAATAATTAAAAATTTAGTTACTACAAAAAGGATTATTCAAATAATCGATTATCCTCGGTCATCCCTGGGCATACTGTGTGGGGCATATCGTCTGCCTTGCGTTGACGTTGTGTGTGTCCAGTTCAATACTGTGGGCATATCTGAATCTGTGATTATGATTGGTTTGTGATACTGCCACATGAACATGTGAAAGAATATATATATACTGTATATATATATATATATATACAAGGAACAAACCCCAACATGGGGACAGATTCACTGAACAGGCCCCAGAATGCAATTCTGCCATTGATTATTAGTCTAATTAATTAATTGCCTGCTAGATTGCAAAATGTGATTTTCAAGTAAAAATAGATTTGTAGTCCAGTCGTCCGTGACCCATAATATTTGGTCCGTGACCCACAAATGGGTCCCCGACCCACTGTTTGGGAAACAGTGCACTATAGCAGACCCAGAATAACAACAGTAGGCCTACAGTAGGCCTACAGTAGTAGGCCTACAGTAGGCCTACAGCCCTACAGCCATGGAGGCTGATGTCAATATTCATAATAATTATGCTGTAAGTGCTGCTTTGTCGGCTCCAAACATTTCCTCCAGAACCACTGATACTCCTGTTAAGACTTGAATTGTACGCAGCCATAAATAACACAATGTCCACAGGTTGAACTGCATTTTGCATTGTTTACTTAACTTGATCCACAGTGCATATTGTTACAAACTTCTCCTGGCATGTGTGTCTGGTGGTGCTGGTAAAAAACATTTTGTCCACACAGGTGCATGCCTTCCCCTCATCACTTAGGCCTACAGTATAGATGGCCTTGGTTCCAGTCAAGCAGGCCCAGGAGAGGCCCCATGGTGCCAAATAATAAACTAATCAATAAACTAACACAAATAATACTAAATAATCACAATATATAATAATGAAAATAATCTGACAAATAAACCCAGTGCAACGGCTTCTACAAATGCATTAACTGAACAACATCATTCACACATTATGACTGACACACTTATTGTCAACCTTTTGGATTTCAAAGGTGGTGGAAAAAGTACTGACTTATTTATTGATATTTTATTTAGGCTATAAGTAAAAGTATGCAATATGTATAATATTGTAAGACCCTACAAAAGAGGTGGCTGTAACTTGCACCTCTTAGTGAGCTAGCTCTGTTAGTGTTGTCTGTTGCCTGCCTGGTCTGACGAGTTGGGGACCGGGGTTTGATTCCCGCTCGGGTCGCGTGATCCATCTATTCCTTGGCTGTCATTGGTTGCACGTGATAGACCGGCGGTAACTTGCTCCGCTAAGGGAGCTAGCTCTCTTAATGTTGCTTGATGGGGGTTCGATCGACACCCTCTCAGTTCGCGAAACGTTTCAGTATCAAGTTTTCAAATGTATATTAAAAAATATAAATAAAATAGCAGAGGCATTGTGAGCTTGTAGATCAGCTGTTTTTCAAATGGCCGAAATGCATTTATAGGGCTGAAGTGGGTAGTCTAATGCTTTGTAATAATAATCAGAACCTACAAAGTAACTAGTTACTAAAGTATAATTGTAGTGGAGTAAAAAGTATAATATTTGGATCCAAGATGTAGTGTAGTAGAAGTAAAAGTATTGGAAATAGGTAAAATGAAGTAAAAATACAGTTTTTAAGTAAATGTAGGCTAATTTGTTACTTTACACAACTGACTATCGTAACGACCCCACAAAAGATATGGCAGTAACTTGTTCCTCTCAGTGAGCTAGCTCTGTTAGCGTTGTCTGTTGCCTGCCTGGTCTGACGAGTTGGGGGCCGGGGTTCGACTCCCGCTCGGGTCGCATCACTCCGGGCAAAAAATATGCGATAGACCGGCGGTAACTTGCTCCACTAAGAGAGCTAGCTCTTTTAAAGCGATGCCACATTGTAGATCAGCTATTTTTAAGTGACCGAATTGCATGCAAGCAGGTAGGCCTACTACAGTACTTAAGTAAATGTACTTAGTTACTTTCCACCAGTGGATTTGAAGAGCTCCCAGTAGATATGCACCAGGCCAAGGGTCTCCAATTGATACCATTTTAATGTATTTTATATTATATAACCAATGTGCAATTAAACGTGTTTATTTAGCAAGAGTTACATTTGGACCCCATTCTGGTCCGCAGGCCTGATGTTGAAACCCAGTGGTCTATATTATATTATAAGAATGTTTATTGCAAGAAGAACTACTAGTTTGTTTTATTAATGTTTACTAGAAAAAAGCCCCCTGTGGGCGCCTGGCCCCTTATGTAAAAGTCCCCTGTACTCAAGAGATGGATACAGTCCAGAGGGCAGCTAAGCAATACAAATGTAGGATAGCTCAACATTAAATATGCAGTTTGTTCCAAAATGCAAAATGGTGTAAAATGTTGAGTCTGTAAGATATATACAATAGTTTCAGAAATACAAACCCCTCAGGTACAGGGTGGCCTGCTCTGTTTTGGCTGGGTGGGTTATAATAAGATTAAAAAGCACCCCCTGGGCGTTTGTTTAGGTGGCATGGGATGTGTAGTGTAGTAGGAAAGGCAAAGTTAAATATTATGTTGAAATAAAGTGTACAATGGTAGGCCTACTGTTGAATAGTTTTTTTTTTTAATTATGAAGTTGTTGTAGAACATGGAATGATTTTGGCATCGGTAGCCTAATACTTTTGTGCTTTTACTCAAGTAACACATTCGAACACACACGTTACTTGTAACAGAGTACTTTTACCTAAGTAGAAACATTTCAGTACTTTTCCACTCGCAGCGTCAACGGACGTTGCCGTTGGTGTTATACACCGAATCGTGAACTATAGAAAACGGTGCCTGCGATGTTTTGATTTTTTAAATCATGTTTATGTCATTTCTACACAGATGTTGTTTGTTTTAGGTAATTTCTACACACGTTGTTGTTCATAGCTTAAGAGGATAGGATCGAGTAGGGCATGGGAGGGAGAGTACTTTTACCTAAGTAAAAACATTTGAGTAGTTTTGCAACTCAGCATCCACTGATGTTGCTGTTATACTCCGAATCAGCCGCCCCTCTACCCCTCTAACCCTCTCCCTCTCAAAGCCGTTCTGAGTAGAGGTCTTCACGGGTCCAAAAAAGCGAACCGAAATCGAAAAGTACCGTCAAATTTCGTCCGATTCCGTCCCGTTCCGACTTTCTTTCTTTTTTTACAGACCGAAACCCGTGACATGTTGTCCCGAAATCCTTTTATTTCCGAGGTTCCGAGAGATCCGACCAGTAAATCATTATTAAAATCCCCTTTCATGTACCGAGATCCCCTCACTCACGGCAGCTGTGCGGCGTGCGCTTAACTGATTGACAGGCAGAAGAAGGCTGCCAAGGAATCTAATATTAACATCGAAACAAATGCAACACACCAAGCTCTTTTTTCCCCGCTGTAAATCTGATCTTAGACCAGCATTATCATCTCACAGTTACAGCCATTCTTCATGTCGCTGCCTCGCGGCTAAAAGTAATAACGGACCTGAATCTGATCCCAGGTCAGCCTAAACACAGCACAGCACGCCCGTTAAACACAACTCCACTTCGTTCCGTATCCTGATCATATAGTGCAGAAGCGCACGTCCTTTGTTGCTAGCTGCATTAAGGTTGTCATTGCAGGAAAGTCAGAAAGGGTAAAGTAGAAGGTTTAAAGCACGCTATTCCTATCATATGTTATACTGTGCCGCTGCTCTCTCTCAACTGCCCCCCCATCTCCTCCATCTCTGCATCTCTGCTTGCAGGCAGTGTTTGTTCAAGCCCATTTGTGACGTGAATCGCGTCGTCGGTCAACTATGGCTTGTGCAATATATGGCCCAAAAAAATTAAACATTTTGGCATTATATGAGAAGTAGAGACACATCTGAAGGTGATAAAGTTGATGTTGGGCAAGGTACATGCGTTATTGATTTTTGTATTACGAAATTAGATAGGTCCTTTGTTGCTATAGCTGCATTAAGGTTGTCATTGCAGGAAAGTCAGAAAGGGTAAAGTAGAAGGTTTAAAGCACGCTATTCCTATCATATGTTATACTGTGCCGCTGCTCTCTCTCAACTGCCCCCCCCCCCCCCCCCCCATCTCCTCCATCTCTGCATCTCTGCTTGCAGGCAGTGTTTGTTTACGCCCATTTGTGACGTGAATCGCGTCGTCGGTCAACTATGGCTTGTGCAATATATGGCCCAAAAAAATTAAACATTTTGGCATTATATGACACATCTGAAGGTGATAAAGTTGATGTTGGGCAAGGTACATGCGTTATTGATTTTTGTATTATGTTTTTTAGACAATTGAACACAGGGGCGCTGTAATTCCCAAATCCCAAGGGGAGCTGAGGCTGGAGGAGTTCATGCGTGCGGCCGAAAATTCCAGTTTTTTATCCGTTTTTTATCCGGTTTTGGGTTATTTTTATTACGGTTTCGGGTGCTTATCGGGTGTAACAAGGAGCTGTATAGTTACTAGTTATTTTAGCACACAGTGCAACACACAGCACGCATGCACACACACAGTCACTCACACACACACTACAAAATCGGGTATTATTTTTGTAACAGTTTTCTACTGTTTTTTATTCCCCATAAACAACGGTGTTAGTTTGCCTATAGACAGTTTCTAGTTCTCAAATAAATAGATTTTGGTGTGCCATCAAAGCAGGATTTAAATTTGACTTCCCTTCTGACCGGAGGTGGCAAGGTGACCATGTGATTAGGTCACCATGTGATAATCAAACACTTTTTTTCAACATATTTTATTCCCCAGTCAAATACATTATTGTTTTAATATAGCTCTGTGTGTGTGTATACATAGGCTTATTAAAAATACAAAATAAAAAAAAGAAAAAAGAAAAAAAGAAACGTTTTTTTTTTTTTTTTTTTTTCTCCCCACCACCAGGGGAGCTGCAGCTCCCTCAGCACCCCACTTCCAGCGCCCCTGATTGAACAACTGCTGAACGTTGAGTTACAGATGGACCAATGGACCAACCAGCATACACACAATTTTTTGGGGCGATTCTAATAAAGGTGTGGGATATATATATATATATATATATATATATATATATATATATTAATTAAGGCTGGGACTAACTGATTAATTGCGATTAATTAATTACAGTAAATTAACGCGATTAAAAAAATTAACGCATTTTAATCGCACTTAGTTTTTGCACCTTCAGTTTCGGGCATACCGATCATAGCGATGCACCAACCAAGAAGAGAAAACAAACGCAAAGGGAGAAGTAGCCCATCAGAGCGCTTTGCTTGGCCCAGTGGATGCGAAATTTAGATTTAAAAAACTCACTTGTTGATTCACTCGTACAACAAAATGTGTTTTACTTGAAAAAAAATGCTTCTCAGGTCAAATATTGATGTGCGATTAAAATGCGATTAATTGCGATTAATTAATCACAGAGCCTGTAATGAATTAGATTAAAATTTTTAATCGCATCCCAGCCCTAATATATATATATATATATATATATATATAGGCCTATCTATCTATCTATCTATCTATCTATCTATCTATCTAGGTAGATATATAGGTAGATAGATATATATAGATACACAGAATGCATAAATCAGTTAATATTGTTGTGCTGTTTTGCCCCAACTGCCGCTCTGGGTTGGGCTGCTGGATGCAAGGGGTTGGCTCTATGTATCTGTCAGATGAGATGACCTTGAAGGGTGATGTCCCGCATGCAATATGGAAGGTTGTTGTTGGATATTACTTACTGGAGTATTACTGGAATTTTTTGATACATTTTGGGTTATATAAAATATTGCACTTTCATTCCAAAAGGGCTGCATAACTGCCTGAACATCCAATCGGTTCAAAATGGCAGTTCTGATTCATGTTCAGATCGGTCTTTTAAAAGTTCCAGAAACTTTAGTGTTGAGGGCTTTTACAACAGTTTAATGATGAAAATATAAGTCAGGTAATGGTACATGAAAGCTTTACAAATCACTCAGGCACATGAGTAATAATTGTGTGCACATGTAGTATTTGTGCTGCATGACTGCTTTTATTCCCTGGCTGCAAAGATTGTACAATCTTTGCAGCGACTTTAATGCTGAACAAATTTCTGCATAATTTATCTTCTATTCAGTATGCAAACTGCAAAGTGAAGAGACAGGAGCCTAGCTGTGGACTTATATGTTGAATGTATGGGTTATAGAAGCTACAGTAGGCCTATCTGTCAATATGCACTGTCCCTCTGCAGTGCACAGAATGAGCTGTTGTCCTCATACTGTATCGTATTATGAAATTATATTATGCATTAGGAGGTCAGTATGTTTTGTTTAACTTGCCACTGAGTCAAATTCTACAACATTTATTGTACTTGCCCATTAAAAGGATTTTCACAGGTGTGTAAAACACCCAAGGGCCCACAATGGTAAATGGTGATTTATATAGCGCCTTTATCGAAGGCGCTTCACAATAATTGTGTATTACATTCATTGGTTGAAACTAACATGCACCTGCATGGGTGAAGGTTGTAGTAATAGTTGCTTAACATATTTAATTAAAATAGTCATGAATGTAAGGGCACAATAAGCAAACAACCAAAAGTCTGAATGTGGACACAAGTGAAAACAAATGCATATCTGGGGCGAATAAGAAGTTGAAGAACCCCGCATTAACATGCATTCTTGCTGCATGTCTCAGTACAAAGCTGAGTGGGATTAAAAATGTGTTCACTGACACCTCAGCACGCTAACATATTAAGGCTCCTATATTTCACAGACACGACTGAAGATTAAGAGGGAATGACAGTGAATTAATGAACCATGCATTGTAACTTCGTCAATTCATTCACAAACGATCTTAGAGCATGAAGGAAATGACGTCATTATTAGCATGCCATGGGGCAAGTCAGATCTAGACCTGCCAATGACTCAGACTGACATTTATTTATTTATTTAGTATACAAAGAATTCTCTCCTCTCTGAGGCTGTCAGCCAGATAGGGAGAAAGAGATATTTGGCTGTGCTTTTTTCCACACAGGAGGTCCCTTTGATTACCTATTCCCAGGGAAGGCAGCTATAGCAAATTCATGTTAGCAGGGTTTCACCGGTGTAGTGAACCTGTAAAATCTGGGGGGCAGTGAGCTTTTATTAAGCCAACAACTCTAGAACACAGAAAAATAGTACAGCAAGGATGTATTTTGTACAGAAGCTATCGAGGTTTGCATTAGTTTAATAAAGGCCAAATGAGATGTTCTGAATGTTATTCCATACAGGGCAAACTGTTCAATGAGTAATTCACCAGTCAATGTTTCTGAGGTTAGATGGAGCTTCATCTTGTATCATTTCTGAAGCATAATGATTTATGAGGCATTGCGGGACAGTAAAGACCAGGGGTCTTCAACAGGGGGTATGGGACCCCCTAGGGGGTCCTCAGAGTTACTACAGGGGGTCCTCCAAATCTTTGAGTGATAGAAAGAACTTTAGCCAAAAATAGCAACGCCTCTTGTAGATCGGCTATTTTCTAGCTTTGGTGTAGAGAGGAAAAGGTACAGAGCAAAAGGTCAAGTTTAAGTATTGACGGTTCAAGTGGTCAAATATCTGAAAACACAAATTGACATGAATCCAAAATACAATGATGATTGTGCTGTCAAACAATGAAAATATGGAATCTATGAACAGGTTGTGGGGGTCCTTGCTTCACCTCTCTCTCAGCTAAGGGGTCCTTGGCCTGAAAACGTTGAAGACCCTTGGTATAGACATTAAGATGAACATGGGAATTTACCTGATCTTCACCAATCACACTGCAGGCTTCACGTTGCTATGGACACAGGCTGATGAAAGACTGGTGTGAGTGGGGTTCAGCCTGTCCTTTCCCTCCTTCTTCTTTCTGACAGCCTTTTAAAAGTGTTTAATGGAATCAAGCCTATTAGGGCACTCCCCCCATAAAGCTGCTATACATTACTGATGACCTTCTCCTAAGTAACGTATGATGCATAATGACCCCCCATGGATGATAAAATAACCATCCATTGATTTCAGAGATGGCTTTCGTGGTGACATGTACTGTATATTGCATTATTAATGTAGCCTACATGATGTGATGGGATGAATATCCATCAAAGAAGGTTGAGGGTTTAGTGTTAAGCGTGTTAACTCTTGTTGAAAGAGTGGAGAGAGATTCTGAAACTGGTTTATTTTATTCAACATTGAATTAAATGTATTTATTTGAGTACATACATGGCCAAGATTACCTATTCGATATATTCAGTAAAAACTGTAAAAAAGGTTAGATTAATGAATGATCACACACAAAAACGCATTATTTTCAATAAGTGCCCGGTTACACTCACACGCAAGGACGCACGCACATACAAAAAAAACAGATCATGTAATGCTTGTCACTATATCCTTGTGTCCTTTGCAGTGCTATTATTGATTTGTGGCCATTTGTATTCAAGTTAAGTGTGCCTATTCGACACTGTTGACCATGCATCTCTTTGGAAGATTCTAACCATCCTTGGAGCCCCAAGAAAGATAATCAATCTCTTTCAAAAGCTTTACAGTGATGCTGAAAGTTGTGTGCGGGTCAACAGCAAGAACTCCTCTTGGTTCTCTATCAACAGCGGAGTGAGACAGGGATGCGTAGCTGCGCCAGACCTGTTCAACTGCATCATTGACCACCTGATGGAACAGATCTGTGCTCGTATCCCCGGGGTTTGTGACGTCTTTTAACTATCTCAGGTCCATTGTCACTAACAACGGCAACATAGCAACCAAGATAAACCGGAGACGTGCCCTGGCAGCCAGTGCCATGAAAACTCTTTGGAAGCCGCTGTGGAGACACCATTCCATAACAAGAGAGACCAAAATACGCATCTACAACAGCTCAATTCTCTCCATCCTTCTCTATGGAGCTGAAACCTGGCCTCTCAACAAAACCCTGGCAGACGGCTTCGACACCAGAGCACTGCGCACAATAGAGGGGATAACATGGCAGGATCGAGTCTCAAACATCACACTGCGGGAGCGCACCAAACAGCCCCCCGCATCCCTTATGGCAGCTCAGCGGCGGTTGCGATGGTATGGTCACATGAAAAGACTCCCCCCTGATCACCCTACATACGCTATCCTCCACTTCGATCCAAAAGCCGCTGGTTGGAAACGCCCCCGTGGTGCACCACGCACTCGCTGGATTGATGCCATCACCAGGGACCTACACCAGGTGGGCCTGTCATTGGATGATGCTGAGCCCCTAGCACTGGATCGACCCAAATGGAGAAGATTGGTGAAACTGATTGGCTCTACGCATGGCGACGTCCCCGCCGCCGAGCAAGAGACCTGATGATGATGATGGTGCCTATGCTAAACACACCATTCTAATCCCAATCAGCAGGATGACAGGAAAGTAGCTGTCAAGAGTAGGCCTACTATTTCTCAAGTGGGGTCCAGTGACCCCAGCGGTTCTTGAATGGGTTCCATGCATGGGGTCCCAGGAAAATGAGGAACAATTTAACCACTTTAACCTTATTTTAGAAAATCTTGTTCAGTGGCTATTTTTGCAAAAGAAATTGGAATAGTTTCTGAAAATGTTTAACAACACAAATCTTCTCTTGAGGCACAGTCACACTGCACTTTTATTCTACTGTACGAGGGCGTTTTCTGCCAATGCCATTCAATGGGAATAGAACGTTAAATAAAACCCCCAAAACAAATCTTTAAAAAAAAAAATAATAATAATAATAATAAACTTTATTTGTATAGCACTTATTAAAACAGGTTTACAAAGTGCTTCACATCACACATCAAAAAACACATCAGAAACCCCCAACAACAGTGTGGGGGAATAAAACAAAGAAACAACAATAAATGCATTGTGCCTCCACTACTCTATATGGCTATATGGACCAGAGCTACACCAACTAGTGCTGCTATTACTCCACCACTCGTAAGGATGAAAACGTAAAGACTGTGCTATCAGAAACTACAGAAAAATGGGTATAGTAGGAGTATAATGTTTTATATATCCCACACAGCAAAACAATAATACTGATACATTTCCTCAACAGGAGTTAAATGGGAAAAAGTATATCTTTGGTTGCCAAAACTATGTCTAAATATTTAAAAATATATAATTTAATTATTTTTATATATTTTGGAAACGGATTCCTCGAGTAGCATGGCAAATCACTGATATTAGCCATGTGTAATAGCTTTTATTCAATACGTTTTTATTATTTTTTTGTTACTTGAAACTCGTACTTCACGATAATAGGTTTTCAGATACCACTTAAATATAACACTAAATATTGAACAAATGTATGATAATACCACAATAACACTTTTTATTATTTTGTTTGCTAAAATATAATCTACTAGAAGTTTGCGGCCCTTCGGGCCGCAAAAGTCTAGAGTTCAGGCCGCTGCGCGGCCTTCACCGCCATGTTGCGGCAGTGTGGTGTGTGTAATGGCCAAATATGGGTAATTCTTTTTTTGAGAAAAAAAATTTTTTTTGAGAAAAGAAAAAAAAAAATTTGAGAAAAAAAAGTTTTTTGAGAAAAAAAAAGTTTTTTGAGAAAAAAAAAAGTTTTTTGAAAAAAAAGAAAAATTTGGGGGGGGGAAAAAAACGCTTGCACACACGCGCGCGCGCACGCACGCACGCACGCACACACACACACACACACACACACACACACACACACACACACCCCCCTCTGTTGTAATTCGATACTCTACTCTGCTCAGCTCCTCTCCCCCCTCCCTCCCCCTCCCTCCCTCTGTAACTTGATACCCTGATGATCATTTTGACGTTTCAGCACTGGCCAGAATGTTCAGAATACTCTGTCAGGACTGGCTGCT
This sequence comes from Nannobrachium achirus, assembly GCF_963921795.1. NCBI lineage: Eukaryota > Metazoa > Chordata > Actinopteri > Myctophiformes > Myctophidae > Nannobrachium > Nannobrachium achirus. The sequence continues at coordinate 18,985,120 of NC_137833.1, forward strand.
CTGCGTGAGGCGAGATGTTGTTAAATTGAAATAAATGCGGTTCAAAGAGTGGCATGTTTAAAATGTGGACAGTTGTACATTTTCACGTTTGTTCGACGTGGTGGCTATGTTTGTGAGAGGTGTTTGTGAGAATATGTAGCTAAACATTCTGGTTTAGGTATAGATGCTTGATAGTGGCAGGTTGTGTAGCTTTTCAGATGAACACTAGATGGCAGATAAGGTTAAAGAATCAATAAATATGGCTAGTAATGAATGGCATGCTTTTGTATTGTTTTCACTGACAATAACAGGCTTTCTATCTCTGACCACTTTTGAAGTATCAAAATCTTCAACTTCTTCTGGTGCTTTCTGGAAGTTCAGCTGGCTTGTAAGTGCCTTCCTTGATCTTATTGTATAACTTAGTTTATTGACAGACTTACTACTCATGATACAGACTTCTGTTCAGTTCGCAATCAAGCAGAGAGTGTTAATTGTGAATAGCCTAAGTTGTGAAAAGACTTAAATAATAATCATGTGGTTTGCTTGTAGTGAATAGGCCTACGTCATCACACTACAATAATACTGCAAAGCTACTCTTATTTTAAGTAGTGATCAATAGGCTAATTTAATTGCGAGAGACTATACTGACCATCTTGTTACCATGTTCATTGCTCAATATTTACAAAATAGTATAAGATACTCCAAAAAGTTATTTCTCATATGTTAGGTATGCATGTTAATCAACTGATCATTGACATGCATTTACAGTTTAATAAATTACAGATAGCCTAGAGTAGGCTATACTGTATGTACAAAAAATAATAGTGTCCACTGTCCACACACACACACACACACACACACACACACACACACACACACACACACACACACACACACACACACACACACACACACACACACACACACACACACACACACACACACACACACACACACACACGCGCACAAGCACACAGAGTGATCAGGGCAGAAAGTGAACTGTGACCCCATAAATCCAAACAAAAACATTCCGCATGGCTTGGAAGATCAGCGGAAATCGGTTTAAGCTTCAAACAATGTGTTTTATATGAGATTACGGATCATGTTTAGTACAATATAAATTTGTTTTGTTCTCAGGATAGATTAGAGTCATATGGAGCCCATATTGTGACTGCTCCACTTAGTGAGTTGTTACTGATGGGAGTTTAGAAAAGCTGACTAGAACTGGATCATTTCAGGGGTTTAGTGGATCAGTTGGTATGCAAGTCAGATGTAATCTTAATTGTGCATCATGTTGAAGTATACTTTAAGTCAAGCTTTGAGCTGCATGGTTGAATAAAACAGGAATCAAGATATATTGTAGCAATGTTTGCCTTTATGAATAGAACTGAAAATGTTGTCTGACACATATTCATTTTAAAATGATCATTGCAAGAAACGTATAAATATGAATTGTAATACGACTTATAGTAGAAAAAGGATATACAGTACTTACTGTATATGTCCTTGGTTTGTTGGCTGTGTGGCTTTTCCTCAAAAATATGTCTTGGTAGATGTTGAATTCAATGTCATGTAAGTTTCTTAGAAGATTAGACCTATATTACTCTGTTGTTACTGTGCTTATAGACAAGTGAGGCCACATATAGTATGTGATGATCAGTACACATGGTAGGCTAATTGTATTTATAGTGCCGCACTGCGAGATTGTAGATCTGCTATTTTTGAAAAGCCATGAAAATGTTTGCAAATCTTTCAATATATGTATTTTAAAGCGAACATTTTTAACTCAAATTTTGCTTCTGGGGGGTCCCTGGAACTAAATACTTTGAGATGGGGTCTGTGGCCAAATACATATCATTTTGGGTGTCCTTCACATGAAAAGGTTTGAGCACCACTGATAAAAAACTTTAGAAGGATTTGAAATATTCAAAGACTTGCACAAATGTTCATGATTTTTCAAAAATAGCAGATCTACAAGCTTGCCTGTGAGCTTGTATATCTGCTATTTTTCAATAGTTAAAGCACAACATAATGCGTTCCCTGTCTAAATGGGTTAAACCCCCTCCCCCCATGAAGAACATTCATGGGGGGCCCACAGTGAATCCTTGTACCCAGGGCCCAGAATTTGGTGTGACATGTGCATGTGCAATATGGTATTGCACATTGTGAAATGATGTTAACTACTCCATCTTATAAAGGGAATTTCATATTTTAATAGTAGGGTGACACCCAGTGGTTCTTCATATTGTACTAAATTCTATGAATTCTGCACCGGAGTCTTCAACGTTTTCAGGCCAAGGACCCCTTAGTTGAGAGAAAGATGAAGCAGAGACCCCCACAACCTTATAGATTCCATATAGTTTCATTGTTTGACAGCACAATCGTCAGTGTATTTTGGATTCATGTCAATTTGTCTTTTCAGATATTTAACCACTTGAAACATAAATACTTAATAAACTTGACCTTTCACTCTGATCTTTTTCCCCTCTACACCGAACCTTTTTGCCAAAAATAGCCGATCTACAAGCTCACAACGCCTCGCAGCGTGAGGTGTTGTGAGCTTGTCTGCTATTTTTGGCCAAAGTTCTCAGAAAATGGACACTAGGGTTTAAGTGGTTCATATAAAAAAGGAGATAAAGATTTGGAGGACCCCCTGTAGTAACTCTGAGGACCCCTAGGGGTCCCGGACCCCCTGTTGAAGAACCTTATACTAAATTCTATGAATTCTACACCAACCAGTCCCTGTTCACGTGTCCTGTGATGTCATTTAAATCCTCAGAGAAATCATCTTTGGTTCAATAAAAGTTGGTGCGAAGGCATCGTGTTGGAACAAATAATAAAGAGAGTTACTGTTCTTTTTTTATTTTTATTATTCACAAAAAATATTCTACAATCAAAACAGGCACTTTGGACAAGTTGGACTTGGAAGTTATAGAGTCTATGCATTTTTAATCCCTCTTTTCTTGCAAATAAAGGTTTTTTCACGTTTCACTTGCACAATCCACAATTTAAACTAAAGTCTAAATTGTGGTCTCATCATGTCTGATCAGCCTTACCTCAGAGAGACTTCAGAGAAGTTTATATCCAGTAGCTGGCTATTACCATTCACAAAATCAAGTCCAATATCCTTGGGTCCATGGTTTTATACAGGTATACGGTACCAGGGGTTCCCAACCTATGCTATGATGGACCCCCCATAGTCATAGCCTCTGGCCACCTAGCCTGGCATGGCCACACTTAAACACAAACTACTCACACGAAATAGGAGAAAGAAATTATTTACAAACTGACAATGTGTCACATCGCATTGTAATGGCCAATAAAGTTTCAGTGAGGACATTCCCAAGACCTGTAAAATGTTCCTGTTAGTGTGTGACCTCTAGTTATATTATGTAACTAATAGTTACAGTATAGTACAGTTCTCTGCAAAGGGGCCTACAGTATGGCTACTGTAGGAGTTCTGAATCAGGCAACTGCCCATTTGTTCCCCACAGTTTATTATAAGCATAATGAATTAGACAGGAAAAAGTGCTGATTCTAAACTGGATTTAATTGCCTTGTCTTTTTCACCGCTAATTCGTTTTTTGTCCTAGAATCCGGCCCAGCCGTGTCCAGGCCACCTCATGTCATGCACGGCCCCAGCAGTCGCCCCTTCTGAATAAAGTGACCTGGGCATGTGACATATTTGGTGACCATTTCGGTCACTAATGACCGGTTGGCATGCAAGCCGGTCGTTAACCAGCCAGATGAATTAGCAGGTTGCATGCGAAGAACTTGGGATGGAGCCAAACCCCAGACTTGTTGGGTCATTTTCATTCTCCTCCCCCCCCCTCCCCTGCTCTGTGGTAGCACGCCTAGAGTGAGGCCAAAGCGCAGATAATCTCATTAGTAAATCATAACTTTTGTCAGAGCTTTAGTCTAAACCCTGTCTGAACATTTGCACAGTGGCTTAGACCACAGATTTACAAAGTGGAGGCCGCCAGGGGGGCAATCATGAAGAATTAGATTTAAAATGTATTCATTCATTTACTAATTTAAAATTCATATCAATTCATAGGATTATTGTGGCAGTTCAACCTGGCATCCCTACGTTGCATAGATAGACTATTACTACTGTATACAATTATTGTCAAGAATCTTTGAGGGTGCCAAATGGCCAAGTTAAAGCTTATACCATATAGGTTTTGATGCTTGCCAGCGTGTCCTGAGTTCGATTCCTGATCCTGGTAGCGGATTTGCAGCATGTCACTCCCCGACCTTCCTCATGATTTCTTGTCTCTGTCCTCTATCGGAATAAAGGCGAAAATAGCACAAATGGCAGATCGACAAGCTCACTATGTGTCATGCTGCGAACCATTCCAAAAAATTGGGGCCTCAGCCATTGGTTATACCTGGCTATTTGGGCCATAGCCAGATGTCCTTGGCATGTAAAGGTTTGGGATCCCCTGACATAAGCCAATTCATACTTAATTACGAAATAGATTTGATTATTCTTATGCATCTTAGTTTTCTGTTCCATTTTCTTTATGCTTTATGCAGATTAGAGGAGGGAGGCCCACCTTCAGGCTTCAGAGCACACTTGCTGATTGTGTGCTCAAGTGGTGCATGGGTTCTGGGGTTGACCTTTGACCTGCCCCTGGTCTGAAAGACAGAGTGACCCTAGAGGTGCCATGAGCTTCTTTACGGTAATCAGGATCCCCTAATCTGCGGAGCTAACTCACAACAATGTTCATCTGTGTTGTCATTGAAAAAGCTTTGATCAATGGGACACATATGAGACATATTGGTCTGGATACTGTTTGGCTTGCTGTGGCGTAATAATTAAATATGGGGGGCTGTGTGTCTGAAACAAAATGAGGTCCTATTCTCAATATACACATTGTAAACTTCTTAAATTGCCTATTTGCCACAAAGTCCTTCATGTCCCACACTGGGGGTTACGGCTATACTGCAAAGACCTTTGTCTGTGATTTTATTTGACATTCACAAGTGTGGAATGTTCCAGTCAAGTGCTAAGAAACATCTGGGTGGTCTCTGTTAGTTGACTAGCAGTAAGGGACCAACCAGTGAGTAATCCTCTTAACAGAGACTGAGTTTTCAGCTGTGCCTGTGTATGTGTTGAATGGAACCACATGTGCAGCAGCCTCCTGAGTCCGTTTGCACACAGGTTATGTTAAGTGACAGGTGTATTGTATGTAAGACAAGGTAGTCAACTAAACATGTCTAAAGTGTCTGTTTCTTCAAATGAATACCTGCAGCAACATTAGAGTAGAGTAGAGTAAACTAGGGTCCTATTTACGTCCATGCCTTATTAACCCTAAAATATTTTGTAATTTTTTTACTATTTTGAAAAACATTTTTCAATGTTTCAAATAGCTGGTCTACAAAGCTCGCAACGTGTTGATGTAGATCGGCTATTTGAAGTATTTTAAAATGTTTTTCTAAATAGTAAAAAAGGCAAAGAAGTTCAGGCATAAGGCATGGACGAAATTAAGGCTCAGCCTTGTGATTTATACTGAACAGGCTGTACAGTCTCTCCTTAACACAGCAGAGGGCGCTGCTTGCCTAGTTCTCAATCAATTCAACCATTATTTGTCACATACAATTTAAATACTGTAGTATTTTCTAAAATGCACTGAAATGTATACAGGTCAGCCACCTATAGTGAGCAATAAAACAGGACTAAACAAAGTACTAAACTAAAATACTCAAGGAATTCTAATCATTCTGTAGCATTTCTATTTTCTTTATTTTGGGCATTTAGAAATATTTCTAAATGTCAGCACCTACACCTTTTAATATGTACATACCTTTTTACATTTTTAATTATACATTTGAGATAATACTTTATTAAATGTGTTTATAGTAATTGCTGCATTTGTAAAGTGTGGTTTTGTATGGCCTATACTGCAGGTCAAATTACAGGTTACGCCTATAGGATATACTACCTCAAATACTACCTAACGTCCCTATATTCTGGGGCAAACATTAGCCGAAAATAAAATTTAGTGTAGTTGGGGGGAAAAGTAGGGGGCATCGTAGACCCCTGGGGGACTCCTGTGAGAAGTACCACAACAGAGAGTATGAGCTACTGTGTATTAGATTTCAATAAGGCTTTTAGCTTGAAGCATTTTGCTTATGACAGAGCCTAAAATATGTCATCTTATCAGCTTTCAGCCTTATGCAATATAGCCACGGGTTGGACACAACATCAGATTGTCACGGCCTCGCTCTTCAAGTAATCTGCTCTTCAGGAGTCCAAACACTCACAATGATGAAAGTTCTCAAAGGCCATGACGGTTGACATCAGCAATCTGTCTTTGTTTCTCTCAAAGCATGGCAGTAGGCTATCTGTGAATCTTTGCAATGGAATTTTCCCTCATGCCTGAAAACCTTTTGACCTGTGCACCTTTGGATAGGTCATTTACTGACATTTCAGTTATGCAAGCACTACTTTATGCAATTCTTGTTGTTTTGATTAAAAATATTTTTCTACAATACTGGGCTAGCCATGCCATCAGCAGCAAAGGAAGATCTAGAGCTAGGGACAGTCAGCATGAAACCTATAAGCTATCACTAGATTTATTGTTTATTTTAATTTGAACTAGTTTAGTTTTAGTACACTGTTGTTGTGTTTGGCTAACACATGTCGTCACGAGTAGAACGGTTTCTGATTGGTCGATTCTTATGTTTAGTTACTCAACTAGCCAATCGATGAAGAATGAAAGAATCGTCCCGTGCTAATATGTTTTAACTAGATAAACCGAAAGTGAAATATAGGAGCGGTTTGCACCGCTCAAAAATTCACCTTGCTTGAAACATTCAAAATAAATGTAGCATTTGTCTACTGAGATGTGTGTGGATTGCATGGTGTCATGTCCATCGAGTCATTTCCTGTGTTGACTATGCTTATGAAGGAACCATATCGTGTTTGGCAATCCAGGGGAAAAGGCTAAAGTGGAAGCCGATGTTCTTCTATATTGCCCTAGTCTCCTAAGTGTCAAATCGTTGCTGTCGGTGGAAACCTAGCTTGTACGTCCAAAAGGTTTTTTTTTTTTTTTTTTTTTAATGATTTAAAAAAACATGATGAAATAGCAGTAGTGAAAATAGCTTGCATCGTGATACGTCATGAGCTTATAGATACGATTTGTTTCACTACTTTTGTAGTGTCGATACTCGACCCAGGGGGAAAAAACAAAACATAAAAGGTTGAAATATTGAGACAAGGGTTCTGTCTGACAGTAACGGAAAATACTACTGTATGTAAGAGGACTTTAAGACATCCGTACTGCGTTCCGTACTCAGGGACAATTCAGATCTAGAGGAGAGATCAAAGGTCACACATCATTGCGGTCAGTGTCAATACACAAGTCTTTCTCTTTTTGAATGGCATTTTGATAGCAAATACAAATGATAGCATGACATTTTGAGAGCACACCCGGTACGGCGTGTTTATTGCTCAATTTCTCTGGACATACTGTGTGTTGTTTCGCTTTACTGCTGGGTCATAATTCAAGCGAGCAAACCCCGAAGTTCCTTTGTTCCAAACAAAATGTAAAGTAAATGGCCACCAGCTGCTGTCTCTTCACAAGGCTTTGCAGGAAGGAACCTGCTGGAAGGTTTCTGCAGATGTGATCTGCATGACCGGGCTGGTGACAACTTATAAAAGGGGAGTCTGGGGGGCACCCAGGGAGCCCCCCTGGAGACAGGGGGAGAAAACACAGAGGGGTCTTACCTTAAAAGGCAGAATCCATGAGGCCTGTTGGCCATAACAGTAGGAATGTAGTCCCCTGACCCTGAGCTCTCCCCTGTGCACTGCACTTCCCTCTGCACGGTGTGCTTTCATAGATTTAATTCCACTTTTCATCGTTTGCACGATAGCTTATACCAGTAGAACAAGAAAGATGCAATTGGAAATTGCAAGTGTGGTTGCCGTGACAGGAGTCACACATGCAAATGAATTCCGTCTTACCATTTGAATTTTCACCCATTCAAGTCAATGGGGGAAATTAATTGTCTCCACCAGCCGAAGGCAGGGGGAGAGTATGTTTTCGCCCCTGTCCGTCCGTCCGTCCGTCCGTCCGTCCGTCCGTCCGTCCGTCCGTCCGTCCGTCCGTCCGTGCGTCCATCCTCCGAGTTTGTGCACAGCTAATCTCCGGCGCCGTTGGCCCGATCGCTGCCAAACTGAGCACACACACTCCCTGGATGCCAATTCAGAACCTCTGCCCCACATTTTTCAAATGGCCCTGTTCTAGCGCCACCATGAGGCCGATGTTTGCAAAACACATTTCTGTACACTACTCCTACAGATTTTGTCCAAAAATCCTACAAACCGGTAGACAGTATCTCTACAGTCATGTGATCATCATGGATACGTCCGATTTTCCATATTCCATCCTGATTGGCTACAATTGGCTTCCAAAGTTTGCAGGATTGATCCGTTTTGAACAAAATGCCTCAAATCATGAACACAGCGTGCAATCTTGGTGAAATTGGGCGTGCACGTTCCCACTAGGTAGAGGAAGAAATGCCACTTCAAATTTCTCAAATCAGCCTCATGGTGGCGCTATAACAGGGCAATTTGTGTGGCCTGGTGGAGACCTGTGCTCGGAAGAGCACTGCTTCTAGTTCACTTATAAATTAATGGCCATATATGGAGATCTCTGTGTCAGTCCTTGTTCCTTTAATACCCATATATGGAGATCCCTGATGTCATCAATATTGAGCCCATATCTTGGAATGCCCATATATGGACATACTGTGCCAACCTCATGTTGTCTATGACGTCAGACATCTATGAGGTCAGTCATCTCATCTCCATATTTGGGAAAAGTTCGTTTTTTGCATTTTCCCATTCAAGTCAATGGAGAAAATGTATTCATCAAATACTTTTATATAAATTAAACTACAACGAATCTCTTAACAATATGCACCCAGACGTGTCCCAATGAAGCCGGTCGATTTGACATATATGACTCAAGTGCGTGCCACCAAAACTGTGGGAGGAGTAGCGCAGCAAAATCAAGTTTATCTGGAAAGATGGAAAGATAGAAGGAATGAGGCTAACCACACTAATTACTAACAGGCATCTTGCATGAAAAGGCTAATGTATGCATGATGATGACATTGCATAAAATATTTTAATACTTAAAACGACTATAGTGAATTTACCACCCATGTAAAACTAATTTCCAAACACAAAATCAGCTTATAGTAACAAAATGAAGAAAATCAAAGTCCCCCATAAAGAGCTGGCTGGATGACAGCTGGATCTATCCATCAATATAGCCTAGTTGAGTTGTAACAGGTCTCATTTACACTACTGTATGTAAACACTCAATTTACCACAATGGAATTTAGCTCTCAACTGTTTTGTGTTCTATTAGCCTGGAACCAGACCAATCCACCTGGGAATAAACCTTGATACGCAGTGAGGAATTAGTATGAGCAACGCCAGGCTATGTTCTTTTGACATATACTGAAAAAAAAATGAAAAAAAAATGAATGCAATCAATCAATCAATCAATCAATCAATCAATCAATCGACATCAAAAAGGATTAAAGTCCTCAGAAATGTTGCTCATCGGGTCAGTCTATTCTATAAGAAATCATTCAGTGAACCTATGCCCCAGATATTTTCTCTACTTGATCATGCGAGACTACACCGAATCAATTTGACACGCTAGTGACTGACTTGGGATCCAAATGGGTTACTGGGTGCATTCATCCCGTCCGGGCGACAGAAGTGTTGTTGAGCTGTGAGAGGGAAAACAGGGCAAGTGATGTCACCCATATCTATAAAGGGAGATGCCCCCACCCTGTCCATTACCCTTCCCCTCTCGTGGCATTGAAGGAATTCCCAGGGGCTGCTCGGAGGAAATTCAGCAAAGAGCAAATATATAAATACCTTTGCTAATGTGTGAATATAGACTGTGGAGCAGGGCCGAGGACCCTAATGGGTAGTGCTGTCTCAGAGATGAGAGGCATGCCACTTGAATTTATGACAAAAATATAGTCGAGGACGGTATTGGAACGAATCACGTGATGAAGGCCTTTGGTTTCTGTCTCCCCATCTGCCTTAGAAGGAAAGCTATGGATACGGCACCGAGCACATACATTACCTCAAGTGTAACTGAATGCAGCCACAACCACATTATCTCCCTCTTTAAAATGAATATAAATCAAATATGAATAATTCATGGTTTGTTTTTGTGGCTGGCTTGCCATAAATTAAGCCGATTAAACTCGCAAGTGCTGGCTTTGTGTTCGGCAACCATGTCCTGAAGAACCCTTCCTCCATTCCTCATTAGGCTGACAGGAGGGGCGAGTGTCACTGGTACAGTCTGAGCTACTTGGCAAAGTGTCATGTAGTACTGTGGGGTACAATACAGTTGAGGCTAAGGCTTGTGGGTGGTATTGTTAGGGCATGTGGGGTTGCACGGTGGCCTAGTTAGCCAGAGAGCGTCTTGTAACCAAAGAATACAAGTTTGACCCCTGTGACTGTCATAGTGTCCTTGAACAAGAAGCTGCCTCGTTGTAAATCACTCTGGATAAGAGCAGAAACTTCAACTTCTTTATACGGCATGGCTCCGAAGGGGCTAGCCGTCTAGAACAGTGTTGGTCTGCATGTATTTAAGTATGTTCCCTGAGTAACCCATCTGTATGTCCCAAGAAAAGTAGACAAATCAAAACGGACTACACAGCTCAGCTGACATTGCAACGCCAATCACAGCTCAGACGCTTTGGTACTCAGCTGACACTGCCATGCAAGTCACAGATCAACAATATTACTGTACTACCGCACAAAAATCACCTTAGCATCTTATGTCCGCAAGGACTTTTGTGTTTGATGGTACTCATGCTGTTTTACATTTCTGTCTAATAAAATATTCAATCAATCAATGTTATCATTGATGATGTGTAGCTCCACCTGCCCTGGCGGAGATATGCCTTCCGATGAGCACACCTTTTTGGTTGCTGTTTCATTCACAAATTGAAGCCACACAATCATTATTATCATAATTTACAGTATTCATTTGGTAGAATGATTATGGTAAAGTTAAGTCAAGTATAGTACACATACTGTAGGCTCTGTATCTACAGAGATGTGCAACTCTAATCATAAAATTAGCTGTTGAGATGTTTTGTAGGACCAAGGTGCCTCATATACTGTAGCTGCAATGCACGTGTGCACAAGCCAGTTAGAGCTGGAGTTGAAATCAAATGCATATTTAAGTGTTGCTTGTGTTTTGGTCTACATAGTACTGCACTGCAACTGAATGGCGTCTGGTTCTTGTCTTGCTGTCAGCGTCCTGGACTCCTGGCTATGGAGTGACACTGCTCTAATGTTTTACTCCTCTCCTCTCAGCCCTCACGTGCTGAAGATACAAAGCCATCTCTCCATGGTTACTGTCAGCCAAACAACAGTCAACAGAATCTTGACCTAGAGGTATATCCATTGTCCCGGAGCGGGCCTGAAAGTGAGCTACAGTCGCATCTGCACTGCATCATGCCCCTTTCTTCCACTTGTGTTTATACCCCCCCGAGAACGAGTTCTATGTGCGGTGCTGTTGTTTTCAGTGAAGGTGAGCGGGGGGTTTCAACCTGCTAAATCAGCAGAGCCAGGGAACATTTTTGCTTCCAAGTTCAACTTTCGTGCACCGCATCCCAAAGTAAATGTTCCCAAGAAACTTCAACTGCTTGGGCCTGATTATCTTAATCCCCCACATTACATTTTTTTGGGCATACACACAGCGTGCATTTCCAAATAAATGATAACTCAATCCCAGTGTGAGCAATAATAATATTTAAACACTCGCATTTCTGAGGCATAGTAGTAGCTCATGTCTCAGACATTTCCACTTGTCCTGTCTGCTGGATGGAAACAAACTGTTAGCTGTGTTTGAGGCTTATGTTGTGCGGCAGCGCAAGACAAGTGAGGCTTTATCTGTCTGCATGTGTCTCAGCTGCCTCCATCTAGGGCCAGCCATTGAGGAAACGTCTCATTAACCACTTTAGACTTTAGACCTTCTACAAATGTCTTCTAAATCCTGACAGTTTTCTGAAAAACGTATGCTGCTATATTAGTGGTTCTCAAACTTTTTTAAATCAAGGACTCCCAGAATTATTTGTCCCCCCATAAAATATGTTGTTCCAGGGAAGCAAAAGATATGAGTTACAAAAGTTCGCTTTAACCACTTTCAACCTGCCGTCCCTATTTCGAGTATGTCATTAGGCGGAAATGTTCACCCATTTTCACCCTTTCAATTTTCCCGAAACAGCCAATCTTACAAGCTCATGACACGGCGGGTGCGATGGGCTTGTGAGCTTGTAGATCGGCTATTTGTGCCATACAACACCTTCATACGACAAAGCGTAAATCGAGCTTAAGTGGTAAAAGTTTCCCTCTCATCATCCGCCTGACCTACAGTATAAAACAAGTTCTACTTTCACCAACACCTCCATGTGAGAGACAGTGAGCACATTATTTAGCTCTCTCGTGGAGCTCGGGGTGGAAAATTTCCCTGGGTCTGAGTCGTGCTTTCTTTGGCACCCATGTCCTTAGGGCCGAACGCTTATTCATCTGTAACTGACAGCTTCACCTTAGCCGGGGAACGCGAGGAACTGGATTCCTCATATCACCAATGTCTGGCTGTTGGAAGAACATTCACAGCATGTTCTTGAATGATTTATCTGCAGGATATACCTATACTGTACTGACTTACAGAGGTATACTGTAAATGCATTGAGACAACATGAAGCCTCTGTAAAAACAGGCTTTTTAGCTCCCCAGTGTTAATTTATCCATTTGTAACACAGAGTGTACAAATTTAACCAAATGGACCCTTACACGAGTCCATTTGGTTTTAATTTGTACACTGACTGAGTTAAATTAACGCTGAGGATGTTACTGTGTAATGGGGGAATAATCTCCACATTTTATATAAAGCAATAGTAGCCACTTTTTCATATAGCCTATCTCTGATGTTTTACACAATGCCTCTCTGTTTACTTTTCATCTTCTTTCTTACATCTCAAACTTACATTTTCTTGTTTTGTCAGTGGTATAATTCTCCAGTGTATTTGTGTATAATGCACATTTATAGATTTCCCATGGATTTTGTATCGTGACTGCACTGAGCCACAGCATCAAAGAGACCAAAAATGTGTTTTTCTTTCTCTTGTTTGTTTTCTTTTTTCTTTTCTTTTCTTTTTTTAAACCTTTTTCTCTGTTTTAGTCAAGTCAGCAACCGTCTGGGAAATTACAAGGCACCAGGTGGCAACACCCGAGTCACCTCCCTCTTTCAAGTTCACCATTCTCTGAAATTTTGATACTACAGAATCTACTAAACATTCCCTTATTCCCAATAAAGACCAGCCATAACGTGTTAGATTCTGCACAAAAATACTAAAACATTTACAGGGAAGCCGAATAAACCATAGACAACAAATAAACATTTATCTTTTTCTGAGTGAAGTTGAATATACTAACCTGTTTCACATAGAATATACTGTGAAGTTGTTTACAAAAAGTTAGGCATCAACTACTGAAAAAAATGCTGTTGGTGTATACAATATACCAATCCTTTATGCACAGCACATGAACATTTGATGATGCTCTTTTTGTCTCCACCAGCCGAATGCTGAGGGAGAGTATGTTTTCCCCTCCGTCCGTGTGTCCGTCCGTGCGTCCGTGAGCACACACATTCCCTGGATGCCAATCTAGAACCTCTGCCTGGGCCTTTTCTAGCGCCACCTAGTGGCCGATGTTCGCAAAACACATTTCTGTGCACTACTCTTACAGATTTTGTCCAAAAATCCTACAAATCGGTAGGCAGTATCTCGACAGTCATGTGATCGACACAGATCTGTCCGATTTTGCATATTGCATCCTGATTGGCTAAGATTGGCTTCCAAAGTTTGTAGGATTGAGCCGTTTTGAACAAAATGCCTCAAATCACAAACGCAAAGTGCAATTATCATGAAATCGCGCACACACGTTCCCACTAGGCCGAGGAAGAAATGCCACTTAATTGTTTTTAAATCAGCCTCATGGTGGCGCTATAACAGGCCGATTTGTGGTTTTACCTATAACTCCACCGATCAGTTTCAAACTTTGTAAGCGCACTCCCTAGAGGCTAAGGATAAACCTTTGCCCTGCATTTTTCACATCAGCCTTTTATAGCGCCACCTTTGGGCCGACATATGTAAAACACATTTTTGGATATTACTCCTTGAGATTTTATGCAAAAATCACGCAAATCGGTACACAGTATCTCTATAGTCATGTGATCAAGTCCGATCAGTCTGATATTTCATATTCCATCCTGATTGGCTAATATTAGCTTCCAAATTTTGCAGGATTGCTCCGCTTTTGAACAAAATGCCTCAAATCATCAACGCAGCTTGCGATTACCGTGACATTTGCCACACATATTCCCACTAGGTCAAGGAACAAATGCTACCTTTTTCACATTGGCCTGTTATAGCGCCACCATTAGGTAGACTTTAGCAAAACACATTTTTGGAACACAATGCTTCAAATCATGCATGCAGCGTCCGATTGCCATGAAAGATCTAAGGTGAGGAACATATGCCACCCTTTTTACATTGGCCTATTATACAGTAACACCACCAGTACGCACGGCCTGGTGGAGACCTGTGCTCGGAAGAGCACTGCTTCTAGTTTATTCTCTCTTTGCTCTTTTGCCTTTTGTACTCTCTTTCTTTTCCTTAATCTTTCTACGTCATTATTATATTATTTATTATTATCTTTTTGTTTATATATATATATGCTGCGGCATTGTCTGAAGGAAGCCAAACCAAAATAGGTTTTACTCTTATGTACCACAAAAGATATAACAATAAAGTACCCCTTGAACCTTGAGTTGGTGGAAAAAACTCAAAACAAAAACCTACAGTATGTGACAAACAAGACAACAAGCAGTGACTTGTGGCCAGAGAAACAAGTGGATTATTGTTCAGTTTTTACTCTGTGGGAGTGTGTCATGTGATGCAAGAGTATATTACTGTATAGCATCATTGTGATGTCAACATTATAAACCTACGGCAGTGGCATCCAGGGTTTCTTACGGTCAACTTGCTACTTTGGCCTGAGCCTTGTAATAAAAATCTATCCAACAGGAGTCTTTTTGGCTTCTGTGTCATGTATTATCTGTTCTGCCTTGGGGTCTCAGGGAAAACTAAACCAAGTAACAAGAGAATAGTCTGGGACTGCTAGCGTATGAAAGATTATCCATGCTTTTATTAAATACAATCTCTACAGCAACACAGCAACATATCATACATTCTGTGTTTTCTTATGTTTGCAAGTCTCACTATAGAACTCCTGGAAATAGTAATGGTACCTCGGTTGCATAACAAAATGCGTCACAAATCAAGGACAGAAAGCCAATAGATCCCACAGATAACAGAAATAACCCTTTTTTATCACTCCAAAATCTGATATGAGGCACCGAACCAAAAGCAAGGGAACATAATAGTGTATAAAGTATGTGTTTTGAGTTTCATAAAACACTGGTATTTCCTGGAATTTTGAGTCAAATAGCTTTGGACTTTCCACGGTAATACCTCTAACATATTGCACAACACGCTGCACTGCTGTGGTCACAACATCTTCTGTAAGTAGTAGGGAGTTTGTTAAGGGTCCACGCCTGTCAAATGAAGACTCTCATCATGTCAGCGATGAACCATTGCAGGTATAAATACAGTAATTAACTCAACTGCGAAGGTTTCCATTACTCATGTTTGAATGTTACTATGTATAGTGTATAGTATACACTATGCAAATGTAAGACCTTTAACGGAAGGATTTTCCAAAGGCTAAGGCCCTTGCCACGACATGGGGTTTTTCTTGCGTGGGGAAATGCTTGCGTCTCCTCTACCATCTGGTTTTACGACAGATTGAGAGGCCTTGGCTGGGCTGGTCGCGGTTGTTTACGGACATTCTGAGGTCTTCAAATGATTCGGGGAAGTTCACCACAGTGGCCAACGCCATGACAGAAATGGGATTGAACCCAGCTAATTATTTGCATGTGAAATAATTAGCTTGCTAACGCAAACATGGTCGGTGCTAGTGTTCATGTGGAGGGAGGGAGTAAGGATTGCTATCTAGGACCCTCAGACCAAGATTGGTACATAGGCACTTAAAAGACAAATATATGTTGGTGTTAAGGTGACAGACCCTTATCTTGCAAATGTGAAGGACTTCCTGTGTGTGATGTTGAAGAGGAACATGTCTGGCTCTGAGGGCCTCCATAGGGTCCCCCTATACGGTACATATGTGCCTACACTTTAGGCCCCATCAGAGATGGAGGATAGGGTTGAGGGATGCATTGTATGAAGGGGTGGTTGGGTTCAAGGTTACAAGGGCATGTGTAATCACATAATGTCAAAGTGTCTTGCTCTTTCAAACTGTTGGCCTACTTTAACATTGCCAAGTCAACATATCTTTAGCTATAGACCATTGCTTTGCTCTGGAGAAAGTTTGTTCAGGCTGTGGGCAGCTGAGTGAGGTTTTCAACCGCATATCTCTCTACACATTCTGATTGATGGATATAGGCCTAGGTGGGTCTAAGAACAAGACCCCCCCCCCCCTCCTTCACTTGAAACAGCTGATTTATGTCTGGTCCTGGACACTGGTTTGGAATGCAGGGAATTTTTAGGACCCCTCCTCTGCTTGTCCCCTTCCACGTGCAAACACATGGAGCAGGCGCCTGGTTGGACAGATGAGGGTCTGCTCACCCAGAACTGCTCCCACAGCAGGGCAGGCAGGCAGAATGTGAGGAATGCCAGGGGCGAGAAAATAAATCCATTCTATCCTTCTCCCTCTGCCAGTCTATGGTCCTCTATTTACTGGATAAGACATCCCTTGTCTTGTCCTTTCACTGTCCTATGGCTACTTTATTCTGTTCTCCAATCCTTGTGTAAAGTTCATTCTCTCTCTCTCTCTCTCTCTCTCTCTCTCTCTCTCTCTCTCTCTCTCTGTGTTTTTAGGAACACTCATATCCTCAGTGTATTATCTACGCGTGCAAAGAATTAAGCAAAATAGGACAAAATGTATTTATTTGTGTTACAATAATAAAAACACAAATATGCATATTATTCTGTTCCTTGAAATAGTCATGTGGCAAACAAATCGTGTGGCAAAGAAAACAGTGCTTTGTTAAACACAAAACGCAAAATGCATAATTTTAATGCCTTTTGTGTGTGTAAAAAAATGGAAAAAGCTAATGTAACCTCAAAACTTGAGAAGTATCTTTTATATAAATGGCTGATGTCAGGAAAATAAGCCAAAACTATAATACATTATTATTAATTTAATTCAGGAGAAAAAAACTAAACAAAGGCACAATGGCTGTGTTTTAGTTGAAATTCAATAGTGCATGCATCTTAAACATGCTGGTAGCATCTGACAAACGAAGAAAAAAAGTCAACACTCCATAGAAGCAACAATAGTTATTTGTTTTGACAATAAAAACATAAGCAAGTTCATGACTATTTTAGCTCATTTTCATCACAATGATATATCCAGACACCATTTTGATTGCCTCATGAGTCTCTCTACTCATGGCTTATAGTTAATAATTTCCCCTTGTTCCACCCCTGAGGACTTAGGCACTGCTCAAGGCCTGCTCTTTGCAGTGGGATGATCCATGATGTTGAGCACATCATCCAGAATGGACGGGCCCAAATCCAGTTCGAGGGACAGCAGCGACCCTTTGAACTGGGTCAGGGAATCCTGAGACACGCACTTCGCCTTGGGAAACTCCAAATCAAAGTCGCAGATGCGCCCCTCCTCCATTCCACTGTCCCTGTCCACCCAGTCTCCAATGCAGTCGGAGAGCTCCTTCTCATAACCAAGGGTAATGTCATTGTTGAAGCGTCCGTAGCCATTGCAGTTGCTATTCCCACTGAAGCCCCTGTTGCCATTGAGACTCCCGTCGTAAACGGCACCGACGTGCCCTTTGCCATCGTAGCTGTCGTAGCTGTCACTGCTCGTGCTGCTGTACAGGCTTCCGTTGGCCTTGAAGCTGCCCTTGCTGCCACCGTTGATGTAGTAGGAGGGCTTCTCGCGGCCCCTTTCGCCTTTGTTCATTTTGTTGGCTTTGGAGACTGCCTTGCTGATCGGCTCCTCTGGTTTCTCCGGTGCCAGATCCAGAAGGACGTCGGGTTTGGATCGGATGGCGCTGGGAGGTGGGGAGGGCTCGTCGCTGAAGAGTTCCATGGAGCGCAGCAGTTGGTCCATCTGCATGATCTCCAGTTCTTGCATCCGGTCAGGGTTCATAGAAGCCGTGGCCCCCACTATGTCCTCCAGTGGCTCCGGGGGCAGCGGGAAGGCACCGGAGGAGATCAGGGGCAGAGTGAGGGCCTGGCAGCAGCCGATGGTAGGGAGGGAGATGGCATTCTTGAGAACAGGGGAGGGAGTCTCGGCAAAGGAGGCATCGGAGGTGCTGTTTGTTCGCAGATAGTCGTTTTGGATGCCAAACTGAGGGTGGGCTTTCTGGTCCTTCCCTGGCAGGAGTTCAAACTTCCCCTGAAGGAAGGACATGTCTCCAAAGGTGTCTCTATCCCCGCCCCGACCAATGTGGACAGTGTGGCGGAAGTCCCCCAGGGGTGGACTGATCATATCTGGGGACAGCATGTCCCTCAGGCGACATTTTTTCCCCTTCTTACTATTGATGGGTTTCAGGTAGATGGGAGCTTTAGCCGGCATGTCTTATATCAGATATGCAGGACAGAACAATAACAAAAACAAAATCTTTATGTGGTTTTGAACGTGATACAGTCTGCAGGGGGTCCCTGGTGAGATGCTCCAGTTACATTCTCAGTAAGGCACGTGTCATGTGCAACTCCAGAAATAACCTTGGTAGTGTCATTGATCAGGAAATGGGATTCCAAGTTCTAGCTGTGATTTTGTTGGGGGGGATCGCAGAAAGGTCAGCCAGCCTCTGTTCTGAAATGAGATGGAAATGGAGAACGGTCAGATCAATAGCATCAGTTAAAAAAAAACATGTTGAGACTAAACATATTTCTGTAGGTTAGCTGCTGGGGGTATACTGCACAAGGAGTCTATGTTACATCAGGCATTCCATTCAATATTTATATAACAAATTTGAACCCATTGCTGACAGATTTACTGAACTCTTCCGCGAGGCCTTCCCCACTGACCTGCCTCTACTGATCTACTGCTCCTGTCACCCGGCCATCCCAATAAAGAAATCTGATTACCAACAGTCCCTAAATTAATTCCTGGAGTCGAGACAAAACACCATCATCCCCCTGCATCTGGCGAGCGAAGGAGCCAGCACAGTAAAATACTCGGTGTTGGGTAATTTTTTACACTCTCTGGGTTAAATGAACACTGAGGAATGAGGATTGTACTGCAAGGATGAGGATGAGGCCTGGTAAAGTTGTTCTGCTGCTGCTGCTGCCATTGTTCTGCTCACATTCACATTTCCAACAATGCAAGCGCCTCCAATGGCTTCCCCCTGTTCTGGATGTGCTAATGTAGAACAGCTGGACAGCAGATTGGGCGGAGAGAGGCAATGGGGGAATTTACTAGGATCAGGGCAGGGTAGCAAGTTTAGGGGAGGCCTACTGCTTAGACACGCACAGAGATGGAAGAAAGAGATGAGGATGGGGGGGGGTGGCACCATGAGGGAAAATGGGGTTTAAGGGGTCTAGGGGGCTTGCATGATAAAGGGAAAGAGAGAGCGAGGGATTACACAGGGTGTATTTTAAGAGACAAGGCAATGTGAGTGTGATTTGATCTGGCTTTGATACACAGAAGGCTTTAATAGCTTTTATCCACCGTACTTCATTGCATGTCAAATAGCAAAAATAGAAGATCTAGTACAAGCTAACAACATGTCACAAGTTCAACACGATACGTTGTGAGCAAACGGATGTTTGCCTATTTTAGCCAAACATTCGCCAACTATCATGATATGCCAAGAATTGGGATGATAGGGTTCATGACACATTGCAACATAGCATCTGTTCCACGGTTCATCCTTTCGACACGGGTGAATGTTAACCTGGTGAAAAGCTAACCTGCCGACGCGGGTGAGTAGCTAACCTGCCGACGTGGGTGAATGTTAACCTCTATGCCTAAACCTAACCCAAACCCTGCCCCTAACCTCAGTAACCGTGACGCGGGTGAGTAGCTAACCTGCCGACTCCCTGAAATGATGGGATGTAGGAATAGCGGGATCTCCCTGTGGTTAATAACATCTGGGAGGCCTTATAGCTGCCAGCATCTTAACAAAAGAGGTATTGGATTTCATAAGACAGAACTTATTTTTGTTTATAATTATGCAGTTACAAATCCAATTGAATATGTCCTTTTTTGGTTTTACCATTTGAAATGACATAGTAACCAAGGAGATCGGTAAAAAAGAAACTAGAAAGGGAGTCCTGTCTGTGTGTGTGTGTGTGTGTGTGTCTGGGGGGGGGAGCAGAGGGAGAGAGCTCTTGCCCATGTATAGACATATTTACTTATGAGAGGTCTGTCAGCAGTGACCGTCTGACACACTGTCGTGCCTGGGCGGTCCACCGCACAAAACATAACATAACAAAACAAAACAGTCGACTGACAAAACATCCACATTCTTGCTGCAGCTGACCCCATAGAGACACACACACTGCAGCAATGCATTCTTATCAGAACCTCTTAAAAGCAGGCCACGTTTATCCAGCGGACACATTAGAGGGGGAGAGAGAGACACACAGTCAGACACTTGCCATGCATTTGAGTTCCATAATTTAACGAGATACCGCTTGATATGTGTAGACCTAATTTTTCACCATGACGTGTTTACATTCTTGCATTTTAGGTATTTTGTCTGGTCTAGACTAGAGAGACTTGAATCAAGTGCTCATTGAAGTAGTGTTTACCAAGGTAATATTTTTACCTTTAAAATGTATTTTTCTTTATACTTAGTTACGTGTCTCGCACCAAAAATAGCCGATCTACAAGCTCACAACGTGCACGTATAGCATGCAGTTTGGATTGTGCCACTTTTAACTCAAATGATCTTGCTGTATCATTTAACACACCATTACATTTTCACCACTGTCTCTCAACCTTGACATAGAAAAAATATATATAGTGATCAGAAAACTTCTCACTTGGTGGGTGTCATTACAGCCCAAATAAACCTGTCACTTAGCAGGCACTACGGCGCTATACATAGACATGACAAACACGGTGGAAGGATGCAAACATGTGCGAGTGTGTTGAACGGCAACGCCGCCCTCCAAGGGGGACCTGTGTGTTTGAGTGTGAGCGTGAGTGTTTGTACGAGGTGCTTGACTGGGCTCGTGAGAGATAGCAGTTTTGAATGCACGCCATGTGTGCGAAAGAGAGCATGTTTGTTTGCCAATAACAAGAGAGAGAGAGAGAGAGAGAGAGGGAATGAGGGAAGGTGTGTGGGTGGGAGGGAGGGAGGGGGATGAGAGGAACTGCCGCAGTGTTTGATGGAAGATGGATAAAGTTAGATTACTTGCTAGCTTGGCCCCTTTCTATCTCATTGTCTCCATCAGTCACCCTCTCTCCTTTGGTCTTTTCTTTGCTGTAATTTCCCCTCCCTCCACTGCTCAATACCGTCTGACCTTGACAACAGATGCACGTGTGCTGCGGTGGGAAATCAGGCCACGATTGGAAGTTAAACGAATGCACCACCACCAGGCTCGCTGCCTGCCTCTGTGGGTGGTGCTCAGAGTGTGTATGCTGCGTCTATACTGTAGCTGTAATATCCACCCTGTAGCTAATCACAAGAAATGAAGGTCACTGCTCCACCACTGGGTCTACACAGTAAAATCCTGACCCATACCGGTCCATTTGGTTACTTTTGACACAGATAAATTAACAAGGATTTTACACTGTAGCACTCCCTGTCTGACATACTCATGGAATTATATTGGTCTGCCAGCTTTGTCTGTGACGAATGTACACACATTTTTTTCCCCAAGTGACTTGAAGAAAATGCAAAGCCTGCTGCTTTACGATAGAAGATCATGACACGGTTTGAAATCAATAGCCCGGGTTGGAATGTGCAGGAAATCCTTGACCAGGGGATCAACCCGGCTCTTCCTGAAGCACTTCAAGGGGAGACATCTGCTGCTGTGCATCCTACTCAAGGTCAACAGTTGTGGCCCCTGAGAAAGAAGTCAGCTGGTTTGATGAAAGGTTGACCTTCATGACTGGTGGTCCTGTTCAGCTTATGTGGCAAAGATGACAGGAATGCCAGGGGTCACCATCAAAATAAATGACGTGGAACAAAAAACAACAAATACTACTACTATACACTGTCTCAGTGTTGGATGCATTAATGCAGTGTTTTCAGATTTCAAGGTCTCCCCGTAACTCTGACAGTGTACAAATGGAACCAAATGAACCCTCTTGGATTCATTTGGTTCCATTTGTACACTGTCAGAGTTACAGACTTGTATAGGTCAATTTGGGAAATTGCAAGTGTGGTTGCACTGACGCGAGTCGCAAAGGAATCCACTGGGAAATGAATTCTGTTCAAGTGAAGCATGACCCAAAGCTTCAGGTTCACTTGGCTAGCAAAGGATTCTCAGACCTAGAACAATAGTGTGTTGCCTATAGCAACCACACTAATTATACATAACTGAATCAAACTCTACAAAGGGCATTGCAAAAGCCACACTGACGTTTTGGCCCGACCGGAAATCGGTTAGTTACAGTAGCTCAGGATAGCCTCAGCATGACGCCTCATGGCCCGCTGACCCGGTGGATCCATTTCTGTCTCGTCGGAGTGTTAGAAGTTGAGCAGGTGCATTCGGGTAGAGCTTACAGCCAAAGCCATGATATGCACTCTTCTTTTGGAACAGGCCCAGAAGGAGCAGCGTGGCACGTGCTGCCTGCTCTGAGTCGGGCGGGCGACGCCACTGCAGAATGCGGTCACGGTTTTCATTTACACCTCCGGGGAAGGAGGCATGCGTTGGCGCCTATACCTCAGGATTGCTATACACTCCTGACAAGTGCTGCAGGATTGAGGCGCCTGCACGTGAGTGTGTGTGTGTGTGTGTGTGTGTGTGTGTGTGTGTGTGTGTGTGTGTGTGTGTGTGTGTCATTGGGTCAGCTGTGGCTATCTTTGTAGGCATAATGAGAGATCTGGAGTCTCTCCAGCCTTGACGATGGGGCTTTACCTCATCACTGCAACGGAAGGGGGAATTATGTGCCCACGTTATTGGGGCTTTGGGGGGGGGGGGGGGGGGGGGGGGGTGTTGCTGTGTCTTCAAGTGTAATGACAGACAGATATGGTGTGATGGTAGGGGGGAGTATGTGATAATTAAAGATATGGCTCATGCCTTGTCTGGCTATTTTGGGATAGGCCTTATATCAATCAAGTCACATGCCAAATAACTGGGTCAATGTATTCCTGGACCTTTTAGTGGACGTTGGTGCCAAAAAACAAATCCGGTTCCAGTTCGACGATGCTTTGCAGCTCTCTGTCGCTGCACACTGGAATACACCACAGCCAGAGAGACAAGCGGAAGAGGGCTTGGCAGAATGGCTGTTTAAATTCTGACCTGCATAAGGCTTTTTCTGCAGAAAGCATGCAATCCCCAATTATTTTTGTTGCATATGGGCATTACTGTGCTGATGTTCTTGCATTACAGCGGAGATGCTCATGCTCTCACTGAAAATAAAGTGCTCTTCTGTCACATTGTAATGACTGTATTATAGACTGTACTACACAGTATAATAACAGAGGGACACACTTGGTGACAATGTACTTTCTTCTGCCTGTTATTTCCTTTACAGGATACCTCATGCAGAGTTAGTCTGTATACTGTATGACTAGAACTGTGTGAAGTTAATAGGTTTGCAACTCCAGTCTTGACTTCTGTCGTATCTATGTATAGCTGAAAGACCCTCAGTTTGGGCTGTTATAAAAAGAATAGGCACATACCACACATGGTAATGGTACCCTTGCAGAATAGGCCAAGCTGTTTGTTACATAAAAAGGCCCTCAATTATAGGCAAAGGCCTTCCTTTGGGGGCCTGGTGGCTGCACTGGGACTATGGTGAATAGCAGGGTGGAGTATTTGTTCTGTCTCTCTTTCGCTCTACGCTGGTGCCACCCGCAAGCAGAGGCACCGTTTGCCAGAGTTATCCTTGGCAAGCACGGGGCAGGAAACCATATGAAAACACATGAAATGTGAATACAACACAAACGCATCTTGGCAAAGTGATGAGCGCAGACCTTTCTCCCGCTTTCACCCTTAAAACCCCTCCAAATCCGCTCCCTCAAGAGATTAAAGCAAACGCCAGCTCTGCATTTTGGTGGAACATGCCTTAAGCATGTAGCCAGACTAAAATGTCTCTCTTGGAAAGAGGGGGTATCATGTTGCTCTTAACAGTTCAGCCCTTGTGTTGTATGTATGAGAGCCTCTGCTGAGCAAACATTCTTAGACCGGCTAAACTTACCATGCACGCTTTCACACTTTGCCCGTCTCTGAGCAAACAACCTATTCTGCTGCTACACGCCCTTGTCACAAACCCAAGCACTGTGTAAGGTACAGCAAAGACAAAAACAAATCCATACAAGTTCTAATGAAATTAAACCAGTATCTAAATCACCTCTCCACAGAGCATGGCAGTACAGTGAAACTAAACACAATGCTGGTTGCTCTTACTCACCTATGATATTCCAAAGGAGAGGGTCTTGGTCCTGGCTGCTCCCCTGAACGTTCTGGTCCCCAGATTGATGTGCAAAGTGTGCAGCCTGGAGGTGTGCGGCTCCCGTGCCTTGTTGACACTGCTATGTCTTGTGTCTCTGCCTTCAGGGACACGCTCCTGTCGCCTGGGATGTCTGCCGGACAGCTGTTTTGGAATTCTTCTCAGGCACGGTTCCCCTCTGAAGCAGTCTCCTCCTACCCCCTCCTCTCTCTCTTGCTCTCTCTCTCTCTCTTTCCCTCTGTCTCACACCTACTCCTCAGAATGTGTGTGTCTCTCTCTCTCTCTCCCCTTTTTCTCCCTACTCTGTCCTGCGTCCTGCTGTCTCTTCTCTCTCCTTTTCCTCTCCCTCCCTCTCTTCTGTCCTCCTGTCTCTACTCTCTCTCTCTCTCTCTCTCTCTCCCTCTCTCTATCTCCTGCAGCACCTGTGCTCGTCTGTCTCCCCTCTTACCAAGACCTGCTTGTTTTTAGCAGGCTTGAGGATCCTCCCTGCAGCTTCCTGTCCCGGATCTTATCTGTGACGCGTGCCCTGGATGGACGCACGGACGGACGGACTCTGTGGCTGTGCACGAGAGATGCTGCCTCACAAAATGCCTCTCTTTCCCAAAACGGTGGCGTCTTGGTTTGTGCACAAACTGTACTGCAGCAGTCTCTCTCGCTCTGTGTCTCCTCTCCACTCTGCCTCTGTTCACGTGCAGCCTCTGCCTTCAATCTGATAAAAGTCATATAGGAGGCATGCAGACAGCAAAGTGAGCTAACACTTGACTGGCTGCTTTCAGGGGGCTGTCTCTCACCTCTCATCTCTTTCTCCCCCCTCTCTCCCCCTCTCTTGCTCTCTCTCACTGCACGCACGCACGCGCGCGCGCGCACACACACACACACACACACACACACACACACACACACACACACACACACACACACACACACACACACACACACACACACACACACACACACACACACACACACACACACACACACACACACACACACACACACATTATTTATTTCTTCCCATAAATCCGTATTCTTTTCCCCTGCATGAAATAATACACTGTGTATCGCTTGCAGTTGGCACAGAATTGGGATATGGTTGCATTATTTTGCTGAATGGACTCATTACTGCAGAGTGCTGCAGCACTGCAGTGCATCAGAGGACAGTTATTAATTGGCGAATGGACAACACATGAGCTGCTGCAGCGCATGTAGACTTCCTTAGTAGGAATTGTTGTACAAAAACACTTCCTGTTCCAGGACACGGACAAATGTGTCCGTGGCAAAGACTTGGTTTTGTCTGTGGCAAATTTCTAGATTTTCTTTTTTGCACACCATTATAGTTTTCTTATATTTTCATACTGAATGTCAGTCTCCAGGTTTTCTTCAGAATATGTATGACATTTACAGTATTTACTAACTATTTTACAAACTTTATTTTAAACTTTATTTTAAAAACTATTTTCACCACAAGCCTATGGCAATGACCGATGACCCCAGCCTGTTTTGGTACAATAACCTGTTAATAAACCTGTTTTTGTACAATAACCTGTTAATAAACCTGTTTTTGTACTCAAATGCAAGTCATCACACCTAATGGTGATCTAACCTGATGCCCTCGAGTCAAGGACAGTTAAGACACAGTTTTTATCAAATCTTTTCTCGATTAAAAAAAAGAAAAGAAACACCTATACTTATACTGTAGGCCTACTGTCATGTTTTTGTGTAAATGAGATTTGGAAGTGAAGGAACAGTGTTGTGAATCTACATGTTTGGAGAGAGAGAGGGAGAGAGAGAGAGAGAGAGAGAGAGAGAGAGAGAGAGAGAGAGAGAGAGAGAGAGAGAGAGAGAGAGATACAGTGGAGTTATGGAGAAAGGGAGTGAAATAGAGGGAAGCAGAGGTGCATGCGTGCGTGTGCATGTGGCTCTCTTTGTGCTGGGCAAATGGGGTGAATACAAGTCCTCACAAGTCTAAATAGTAGTGCTGGCATGAATAATCCTGTCATATCCGACACATATGAACAATCACAGCCTTTAACAAATTCCAACTTGTCATCCCTGGAACATTCGACATGGTTAGCACATTCTCCTAATCCGCTTCCACCCTACAATGATGTCCGGCGTGACAGATGTGCCAGTGTAATAACCAGCCATACATAAGGCATTGTCAAGTCCCACACTGAAATGAATGTTGTTAGGTCGGCTCTGTGTGTGGACAGTTTACAGTTGCAGAGACACCCTCAATTTAAGTTACACAGCTATCACTTTGCACCAGTTAAACAGCACTTACGAATACACATCTCTTCCAATATAGCAGTGTAAAGTGTCACCGGAGGTGATGTCATCTGGCCTTCCATGTGGCCAGCATATGATCTTCTAACTCGTGAAGGACGATAAACCTCGGAAACTCCAGAGCCCTGCAGGGCATGCTACTGTGCTGGACTAAAAATAACTTCTCCCGCAAGATGAATTACTCAACAGTAGAGCGATTCATCCTCAGAGACCTAACCAGACAGTTCCCATCCCGCATTAGATTCAGAGGCCTGAAAAGGGCTTGATATACTACTGTATGTTGCACAAGGTGTAGTTCATAGAAAATCGCGGATCTACAAGCTTACAACACGTCGCACTGGGAAGTGTTGTGAGCTTGAAGATCTACAAATTTTGGTGCAATGCATGCATATGGTTAAGCAGCAAAGTCGCCTACATCTGGCTAACCTGGCTAACCTGGATCGCTCCACTCACACTTTCAACTTTAGCTGCAAAATGGAGGGTTGGGTTTTTGGAGTTTTTTTTCCACCTGCTATTCACCATTCACTGTGGTTCTTCCATGGAACCTTGGAGGCAACATCACTGGAGACAAAATAATTGCCAGGAATATCATTGTCATCTTGTTTTTTGTTTTGTTTTTCCCCCCATCACAAGTCGTGTTTTGGTGATGTGCTGTGGGAGGAACAAGTGAACTTTTATTCATCCATTTCCATTAGGAACCATTTGTTTTGGCGCCAGTGTTTGCCTCTCGAACAAGACGATTCTCTGTATATGTGTTTTTTCTCCCCACACAGTAAAATCCTCAGTGTTAATTCATCCATTTGCAAATCAAGAGAGTGTACAAATGTTTCTAAATTCAGTAAGGGTCCAATTGAAACATTTCCATTCTAAGTGAACACTGAGCAGTTTACTGTGCATTTATACAGTACTGTATGTACTGTAGATGAACTGTTCCACTGAGCTCATCTGACTCAACACCCTGATCCGGTAAACAGGCCTGTCTCAGTCTATAAAAAGTAAATGTCTGATTACAAAAATAATACAAATAATAAATCTGATGGTGTTTTTACAGTGTCATAGTAGTGGAATTGAAACTCAGGATTGCAGCATACTGTATAGTTTCTCCTTTGCTGCAAAAGAACCAGCTTTTGCTTTCTTTTCTTGCTGTAACTCTTGAGTACAGAATGATGCTGTCTGTGTGGCTGATGACTCTCTCTGTCTCACACATTTACTGTAGTAGGTTCTAATTCTTGCCTAACAGCTCATCCGATCGACACATCCTGTCTTTTACTCCACCCTTCCTCCACCAGATGCTAGAATAGACGCATTCACACCCATTATGGTGTAAGCTAGCTCATTATCGCTTGGTGTCTGAGGGAGGAAACGGGAGCATAGCGAGAAATATGAAACAGTAACACCAGACTATGTTTGGGATATGTTTTCATGTCAGGGTGTGTGGTTGACGACTTTATACGCCTGTTTTGTTAGACAAAGGCGATGGTTTCACTTGCCTTGTCAATGGAATATTTTATTATTGTCTCCACCAGCCGAAGGCTTGGGGGAGAGTATGTTTTCCCCTTCGTCCGTCCGTGTGTCCGTCCGTCCGTCCGTGTGTGCGTCCTCATTTGATCATGTTTTTTGTTATTTGTTATATCCCTGAGTTGAATACCAAGGACTTCCGATGTAAAAAATACCGTAAAAGGACTCATTTGGGATGCTCCTTTTAGGCAGGGTGTTTAACTGTACTTGTACTGTACTACATTCTTTTAATGTATTGACTACTTGTCTGTTCTTTTGTCTAATAAAATACTCAATCAAAAACCACGCCGGCGGCCCGGGCCGGAAATGCACACATTTTGAAGAAGATCCATTATAGTCATTATGCAGCAACGCCTATGAAAGGTGTAAAGAGAACTAGACAGGTGCGCTCAGGAGAGTGCAAATCTACACCAGGGCATGCCCTAATAATAATAGCGATGCATGCCGTGAAATGACTACTTAGAGCCATGAAACGGCAGTGTGGCTTATGATTACCAGTTAGTTATATATCGTCTCTATGGTCTTCCTCCCTCTTTCTCATAAACATTCATTGTCTACCTCTCTGTTTGTCAGATTGCTGTCATTCAAATTTCTCTAATTGTCTCCACCAGCCGAAGGCATGGGGGAGAGTATGTTTTCCCCTCCGTCCGTCCGTCCGTCCGTCCGTCCGTGTGTCCGTCCGTGTGTCCGTGTGTCCGTGTGTCCTCGCAGTTTGTGTGCAGCTAATCTCAGTCGCCGTTGGCCCGGTCGCTGCCAAAGTGAGCACACACATTCCCTGGATGTCAATCTAGAACCTCTGCCCTACATTTTTCAAATGGGCTTTTTCTAGCGCCACCTAGTGGCCGATGTTCGCAAGACACATTTCTGTGCACTACTCTTACAGATTTTGTCCAAAAGTCCTACAAATCGGTAGGCAGTATCTCGACAGTCATGTGATCGACACGGATCGGTCCGATTTTTCATATTCCATCCTGATTGGCTAAGATTGGCTTCCAAAGTTTGTAGGATTGAGCCGTTTGGAACAAAATGCCTCAAATCCCAAACGCAAAGTGCAATTATCATGAAATCGCGCACACACGTTCCCACTAGGTCGAGGAAGAAATGCCACTTCATTTTTTTAAATCAGCCTCATGGTGGCGCTATAACAGGCCGATTTGTGGTTTTACCTATAACTCCACCGATCAGTTTCAAACTTTGTAAGCGCACTCCCTAGAGGCCAAGGAAAAACCCTTTCCCTGCATTTTTCACATCAGCCTTTTATAGCGCCACCAGGAGGCCGACTTATGTAAAACAATTTTTTTCCTATTATTCCTTGAGATTTTATCCAAAAATCATGCAAATTGGTACACAGTATCTCTATAGTCATGTGATCAAGTCCGATCCGTCTGATATTTCATATTCCATCCTACTTGGCTAATATTGGCTTCTAAAGTTTGCAGGATTGCTCCGTTTTTGAACAAAATGCCTCAAATCATCAACGCAGCTTGCGATTAGTGTGAAATTTGCCACACATATTCCCACTAGGTCAAGGAACAAATGCTACCTTTTTCACATTGGGCTGTTATAGCGCCACCAGCAGGTAGACTTTAGAAAAACACATTTTTGGAACACAATGCTTCAAATCATGCATGCAGCGTCCGATTGCCATGAAAGGTCTAAGGTGAAGAACATATGCCACCCTTTTTACATTGGCCTATTATACAGTAGCACCACCATGACGCCTGGCCTGGTGGAGACCTGTGCTCGGAAGAGCACTGCTTCTAGTTGTTTGATTGTGATGGGTTTTTACTGGCCCACAGTCACTTTGATCGTCCGTTGTGAGAAGTGGTAAGCGCTGTGATGTCATTGACTGTGTGTGTGTGTCTGTGCGTGTGCGTGTGACCATGCGCGCAGGAGATAGGAGGGGACGGGGGGGATTAACACCTCCACTTTTTTTGGGTGGAGGGGATATCCCCCCCAGTCAAAAAGTCTGGATTAAAACTCTTTTTCCCCCAATAATAATTATTATTATTATTATGTTTATTGTGTCTAAAAACTTAAAATTACTGCTGGAATAAAACCAATGAGCGATACAATTTAAATAATTGAGGGTACCTATATTATATACTCACCCCTTATAAAGCTAAAATGGTTTCTCCTGCTTTCACGTTGTTTTGAGACCTATAGTAGCTTTGCGGTTTGTGTGTCCGCTTGCATCATGTTATGGTTGTGAAACTTAGGTGTGCTATAAAGGATAATTATGATCATCTGAAGTAAATGGAAAAGTCTTTTCATTGGTCCTGCAAACATAATATCAACTCTCAGGTTCTGTTCGCCCCACCCTCCCCCGGTCCTGACTGTAAAGCAGCTTCTTCAGCACACAACAGCATGCATTGAACAGAGACAGGGAGAAAATAAATAAATAAAAAGACTGCAAACATAAGATCAACTTTCAGGTTCTGTTCGCTCCACCCTCACCCGGCTTCTTCCACACACAACACGCATTGAACAGAGACAGGGAGAGAGAGAAAAAAAGACGTAATGTAACATAGAGCAGCATGTTTCATTACTGTAAACTGAGAGGAGAGCTTGACTGTTTACACTCAAGGAAGCAGCTGATGTCTGTGGGTAAGCATGCAACAGAAAATCTTCTCCCCTCTTCCTTCTTCCTTCTTTATCCAACACCATTAAGCAATAAGCATGGATAACGTTTTAAGCACAAACGCAAGTGTTTCGAACGAAACACCTGTTTGCTAAGTTCTGGAAGGAAGCACTCCCAAACTAGTGACATGATCAGTTGATCACAATCACATCACGTTATGAATGTATGTAGGTTCCCAAATTGTGAAAAGTGAAAAATGGTTTGGTTTGTTGCAACAATGACTAGTTATCTAAAGTATGGTAATAGTGTCAAGTAGTGTGAGGATTAATGTTAGAGTGTTTGTGTTTGAGCGCCTCAGTGCGGCCGCTGCAGAGTTCATGTGCAACCTCTTCCAGAGAGATAGATGGAGATACTAGAAACTAAACTGCTGGATGTCCCTAGTAATAACAATAATTGTATAATATCCCATCATCTATCTAGTAGTCATATGATTATGTCATACAAAATTAACAATCTAGGCATCACAATATTTTTGTTTCAGTCAGTCACAGTATTATTGTTTTGTGAACTCCCAAAATGTTCACAGGATCTTGCTGTAGATTAAACGCACTGACTGACTTTGCTGTTAAAACAATGTATGTGCATACACACAGTACACACAAGAATGTCATGTTATGCCATTCTCATATAGCCTTATATGATCTAGCCTGTTATACAGTAGATGTATTCTCAGATCATTATAGCCAACCCTTGTTTTCCATAGCTTAGCTAACTAGCCAAAGTTCTGATTGCATGCAGACTCATTTTTGCATGTAGGCTAATCATTTTCATACTTCACCCAATCTGAATAGTCCTATACTGCTTATTTTTCCTCCTATTCTATTTCCTATGTATAGCCTATATCAGGGGTCTTCAACGTTTTCAGGCCGGGGACCCCCAAACTGACGGGGAGATGGAGCAGGGACCCCCTACCACCTCGTAGGGTGGGGGGGTCGGGGCTACAACATATTTTTTATTTTAAACATGTACAAGTTACAGCGAGCAGGGTGGGCCGGCCCGTACCACTACCATTTCTAAACATACTAGGCCTACTTATTAACTGAGAACCAATGTCAATAATATCAACAATCTGTCAATTGCATAGTAATCATGTATTCAAGCTATTCAAAATGGATAGAATCATGATTTATTTTTAACAAATGTGGAAAAATGGCAAAAAAACAAACAAAAAAACACATTTTTTGAAATCTTTTTTTTTTTTTCTTCTTTTTTAAGCAAGAATTTCGCGGACCCCCTGCAGTACCTCCGCGGACCCCCTAGGGGTCGCGGACCCCCTGTTGAAGACCCCTGGCCTATATGCTTCACTCCTAATGTGCATTTGCTTGAGCACTGCTGCTATTGATTAGTGATTGTATATTCTGCACAACACCTGCACATATTTAAGCTGCTACTAAAAATACAATGTAGTGTTTTATTGTTATACTGATTTATATTGGCTTGCATGGGAGGCTGGGCTCAAGTCAGAGTTCTGGTGTCTCATTCACTTGCTGGTGATGATGGTGGTCTGCACTTTTTATTATACTGCATTAATAATACAGTAGCTGTATCTGAGTGTGCATGTAATGGATGATTATGTGTAGTGATCATGGTTAGATCAAGCTAGAATTCCTGGACTTTGTTTCAAGAGCTAGCATTGTCAAATTGTTACACCAGACACCACATTTTTGTTTATAGCCTGCTTAGGCTACAATAGTAAAACTAAAAGAGTGAGAAAAAATGGTAAATGGTGTTACAATTTGACAAATAAGGTGAACATGATTGCTGAGGCGATCACGGCTACCGTATCATTGTGAGACATGTCATTCAAACAGTAACAAAGTGTTCCCGGTTGGTCGGTTCTCCGCTTGCATGGGGGGGCCCATACAGATTTCTGGCCTAGAGGCCCAGAATTGCTAGTGACGCCCCTGCCCCCAGTGTTCAGGTCCAAGAAAAAGCCGCAAATATGATCGATTATACTGTACACACTGAGTAGTTCTCATTTCAAGGCGTATTACTGCCCTCTAGAGGCACAGTCCCACCAGTGCAGTGCAGTCGGCAGCTCAGCTCAGCTGTTCTGAATGAGTTTAATTAATGCGACGCGATAGTGACAAGCAGGCAAGCAGTGGCCTGCCTGCCTTGAAATCTGCGTAAAACAACTGTGTAATTCAGCTCAAGTGGAGGGGATATGTCCCCCCCTCCTCGGGGCAAAAGTGGGGGGGATATCACCAAAAGTGGGGGGGATACCCCAAAGTTTTTCGCGCGCACATACCTCCCAGATATGTCCCCTTCACTTTTAAAATGCCTCCTGCGCCCCTGCGTGTGACACTCCACATGAGATGGAGAGAGAGAAAAGAGACAGATATTAAAGGAGTAGTTCACCCCCAAGATAACTTTTTTTTTATTGATTAGATTACTCACGTCATGAAGACTTGAGTTCAACAATATCATTTTGTATTTTTCGCATTCCTAAGACAAAAAATGGATTATTAAATGTATCCCCATTGTTTCCGGATGGGAACCCAAACGCATTCGGGTCCTCATCCGGAATCAATGGGGATACATTTATTTTAATGAAATTGTCTTAGGAATGTGACTAAAACAAAACAATATTATTGAACTCAAGTCTCCATGGTGTGAGAAATCAAAAAGTCATTTTGGGAGTGAACTACTCCATTAAGACTCCCATGATTTGATTGATTTGAGTATGTTGGGGTATCCACCTGTTTCCGCAAGACTTTACTGTAGCATGCATTATCTGCGGGACACTTCCGGTTAACAGCAGACATACAAGCTCACGTCGCGTCATGCCGCTCGCCTTCTGAGCAATGCACGATGGGATGTTGGAAAGTTGTGGATATGTTACAAGTTCACAAAGCACACACTTACACATCCAAACGATACAATTCCCGGTGCTGGACAGAAAAACAACTTTAAAATATAAATGTAGATCCATATGTGTCTTACTCTTTTGTTGAATTACCAAAATTACGTAATTTTGATAGTTGACACTGTACTGTGGGGGCATGTTTCAGTGTTTACGTATTTTGTCACATTGAGGCTATAGTAAATCCCATAGCTGGAGTGTTGTAATTGGGTAGTTACTAGTATAGATCCTATAACCAGGCATATACTGTAGCTGCCCAATTTGGCTAGTTGCAGAGCATAGCCTTGCAGTATTCCATGGAAGATTGATCTGATATTATTACTTCACCCAAATTTAGGATAGTTGTCACTGACTCACGGAATTGAGGTCCTTGGCCTGCTAGCAGTGCGCAGACACTTATCGGCCATAGTATGCCAGAATAGCTATGGAGAGACACACAAACACACACACAGGCAGACATACGGGCGAATGCATGAATCTCCTGGTGGAGATTAATTACAATACTTTTGACGTTAAGTACTGTATATACTGTACAGTGTGATCTTATTAAATCATATGATCAGTCCTCAAACCTTCAATGAAATAACAATACACGCTGCCAGATGAGATATTATAAAATAACAAAAGATACGTAGGCCAAGCAATAACAATGAAAGCACCCCCTTTACTCTGAACTCTCATGGGGGTCGTTCAGCCATTTACGCCAGCCTCTGTTTTCTGACATTTGTCAGCATTCTTTTACAACCTGTAAAAACATGAAACCTTCTAAACGCTCCTGTCCATAACATACTGAATATAGGGAATGTGCAGTCTGGAGAGACTAAAAGACCCTTCCATAATGACCCCACTTACAGTCTTATCACATTTACTTTGCAGGTCCTCATGTGGACATATATTTCCAGCCTGACAGTAAACATTTCACAATGTTCTCAACCCCACAGGCTGTACTGTACTTTACTGTATTATAGGAGGGTACTGGCCAATGTTCTGAGGAAACACATGGAGATTTGTAGCTAAGCGAAGAGAGGAGGGCATTGTGGGTAGTCTAAAC
This sequence comes from Nannobrachium achirus, assembly GCF_963921795.1. Taxonomy (NCBI): domain Eukaryota; kingdom Metazoa; phylum Chordata; class Actinopteri; order Myctophiformes; family Myctophidae; genus Nannobrachium; species Nannobrachium achirus. The sequence goes on from NC_137833.1 coordinate 19,020,194, forward strand.
ACTGTTTTGCTCTGTGGCCATATCCCAAAATGATTTCTTGCGTGCACGAGGGTGATGCACTGCACCTTCTGAATTACAGCGGACCACACAATGGAGTTATAGTTACACTTTGGCGTGAGTTAGGAATTGCACAAAAAGTTCTGTGTTATTGTTTGAATTGTAGAAGCAAAAGTGCAACAACAGTTCAGATATCCAAGTTTAATATATTTATTTGTGTTCAAGTTATTTAGTAGATTACATTTATCACCAAAGCAATTTATGCTCCAATCACCTTGTACAATTTTTATTATTAAGTACATAGATAAATTTGTATTTCTTCCACGAAATCTTATGTTCCCCAAATTCGATCGTCCACTATGAGACCATCTGACCACATCCTTACTAGTGTGATGGTGTCTGGCACACATCCGGGCCACAGAACAAGTGATCTATATGGCACCATGAGGAGACATGAGCCCTCCCATTGGAATCCAGTAGCTTTGCCACAGGCCACCATCTTGCAATCAACTTGCGGTTGTCCGTTTCCACCAGCCTATATCTTGCTCCAGGCACAGCCACAGCACTATTATGTCCATGAGAATTGGCAGGTTGCCCTGGCCCATATCATAGAGTGGCGAGAGGGGTAGGATATCAGCTAGAGTCAAAATAAGGGCAGTCTGGACTGGAGGCCTAGACCTGAGCTCTCCTCACCACAGTAGCCATGGCTGAGGTAGGAGATATTAACACTGACATCAGTTACAGATGTTTTGGAGATCGTTCGATAGCTTGAGACTTGACATAGCATGCTTGGGGCGCTTTCAGCCGGACCTTGATTTATTCTTCACAACAGAAGACATGGCCTCTGGCAGAGTCTGTTTCTCATTAGAAATGTGTTAAGGCTCCAGGACCACGCTCAACTGTGTAGGAATCTGGAGAATGTACACAGAGGAAATTATATAATGCTTTTATTTTTTTCATTCCGAGAAGATAACATGAGTTAACTAATGCTTGGATGCACTTATCAATTTCCCTGACAACAAACCCACGCTTAAGGTTTTCGGGGATGAATCTACAGTAATTGGACACAAGGGATGTGGATAAATTAAACATTTAGCGTTCCCACGTGTTTAAGATACGGTGATGATGGATAATCGTTCGGCTCCATTTAGAACCCATAACATGTTATATGGTTGCTGCATGACACGTTCAGAGGAAGAAGTCCCTACTGAATCATTGTCAGTTTAGCGCACAATCTCATCAAATAATGGCTTCCTGTTTTTCTCCCATGCCTCCTATAGGGTCCTTGGGGAATCCGCGTGTCGCCCCAGTTTATGGGTTTAGAGAAGTCTTATCGGTGTTGTCAGTAAATAACATTCCTGGGGTATGGAGAATAATCACCACGAGGATGTTCGTGTCCATCTGATTCTGGCATCTTAATCTTCATTTTACTCCCTTTAAACACTTTTTGATGGTTGACTTGTAAAATGTAACTATTAAAGTGTAAAAATGTACTACAGTATATCATGGCCGGGTCAATTTGTACTCTATTAAATGGACCCTCATCTTGCTGTGTATGAGTTGCCAGAAACCACCAGACGCTTTTGCGTCAAATTCCAACATTGACAACAAATAATGTTGCCAAATAAGGAGCGGTCACATTTTCACACGCACTTCTCTCTGTACATATTCAGACGTTGCGTTGGCAGCTCCTCATCTGCTTTTGATTGAGATGTGTGGTTTCATTCTCAGGAATAGCAATATGCTTTAGAACATCTGGTGGGTTTATCTTTAGCTGCTTCGACTGAGTCACCGACTCAACAGTTCATTAGCAGCCTTGTGTGTCGAGTGCTTGAATCTGCCAACACAGAAACACTTTGATTAAGTGGACCGTGTTCGTATCTCTCATATAAAATCAATGAAATGTAAAATAGGGAAAAAGTTCTGGAGAATTGGAGATATTATTTGGCATCTGTCCCATTAGCAATGCTGATGAGTCAGTTGAGCACAGTACTGAGCATTGTATGAAGGCATGGTGAGATTTGAGCCCAGGCTTTTCTGGTGCCCAGGCAGATACCATCTTTTATCAGTGAAGGTTTGATTATGTTAAAAAAGGGTTAACATGACTCGGCATGAAGCACTTATCTGTAACAAATGGATTCAGTGATTCAGTCATTCTTAGTCCTAATGCACATAGAATCATACATCATTTGATTCCGTATTAAATTTGTTTTCAAACCGAGTACACAATTTGAAGGTGAAAACAAGCTAAACAAAAGACCATTGATTAATTGAACATACCGTAGTATTATTTTTGAGGGTAGTAGACTGCAAAATGTTGAGAGTTAAATTGTGCAATGTAGTTTTGTAAGCAACAGTGCACAAGTCAGTGATTTGACTGAGTCAAGTCAGTGATGAAATAAAGTCACTTTCTCTGAGATCCTATAAACTTGAATATATAGAGAGGGTGATTTTCTTTCCAGACGAGATCTATCACATTCTGTACATGAGGTTTTCATAATACAACAATAGAGAGAGGTTACTTGTTCAAACCTGTCCGTCCCCTTAGAGGACGAACTCTCACAGGGCAAAGATTTATAGTCCTCGAAGGACTTAACCCTTCTGACACAAACAATGTCCTCCTAGCCTGGCATTTCTCACACTCTCTTTTCACTTGACGGAATGATTCTATGCTTTGCACAATGCTCTTACCACACAAAATACAACGTTCTGCATTCCCCGTCCCTAAACGTAGAAATTAGCTGAGAAACTATGGTGCAGAGGCCTGTAAGAAGGCCAGAGACTGTAGTACGTCTCAGAGGCAGAGTAAGAGCTGCTGCGGGGGTAAGGCACATGCCACAGATACCTCAGCCTTTATTGTATTCAGAGCCACTGAGCGTGTGCAGAAGAACAGAGACACCACGCGTGTGCAGTGAAACTGAGCATGTGCAAAAGACAGAGGCACCAAGAGGGGCACAAAGGAGCTGATCACGCGAAAGGAAGGCTATTTGATAGCTGGAACATTAACTGTGTGTGGCATCAACACACTGACCATGAAAGAGGCCATTGTTGTGGAGCCTATCTGATAATTTACTGACAAATATATCTTTCAGGGGTCTTTCCAGTTTACAAAATGGTGATTTAGCAATGACGGTAATTTCACCAAAGTTATGATCTAATGTCCAATGAAAGCTTCCATTATTCAGAATTACAGGTTTAGTTTATGAAAGTGCTGGGAAGTAAAAAAAAATCCCCCTGTATGAAAGAGATTTTAGTGCAGTGGGCCAAAAATATTGTAGGTCTAAGCATAAGCAGGGCACAGGCTGAGTCGCAGCATGTACAGTATTAGCACTGCATCCTAATAGCCAGGTACAGCTTTAAGGCATGGGAGCCTTACAGATCTAGTAAATTGACAGGTGGGGGACTCTAATGTCCCTGAGCTTTTACAAATCTATTAAATATGGACTGAACTGACTGAAGCCCATACTTAACCATGCATGTGAGTTTAATAAAACTGTAATGTCACAACATAGATTTGATCCTCATAACAGTATAGAAGCAATTAGATGTGTACTGTATGAAGATAATTATGTGACCCCATTACTAAACCTAATACATTTGACTTACAGAATGTAATTGGTGTGTTATTTATTCTATCCAATGTAGTCCCTCATTATCCATCCAGGTCATAGAGAGAGAGGGCTTTATAAAGTGATAAAATGCACAACTAATATGCCTATCTCTCATCTTTGTGGCATCATTAGCAGTACATCGTTTTGTGCTGCAGTTTACAACCAGTAGGACGCCTAAGGGCGCCATGTCTTGGCCATCTGGCCATTGATGTATATCGGACCATGCTAACATTGTTTTATTTGTTGTTAACAAATTAGTTAATATGAGGCAGAGCATGCACTGCACAGATAGCAAGTCTGTACAACATTAATGTTGCAACATATATTGTGGATGTACCATTCAATCCAGTTACTGCAGCTCTTTTGAATCCTTTTGGGGGTGTTGACATTGTCATCTGCCCATTTGTCAATTTGGTAAAAGAAAGTGGATGAAAAGAACTAATATTGTGGGACAATCGCTCAAATGTTTACAATGATTTGTAATGCAGGCTCAGATGTGTTGCCACCCCATATGGTCATGTGATCCAAGATGGCAGCGTGTGAATAAGGTCTATATATGGGCATAAAGGGATTCTGTTAGTGTGGTTCCCCTGACATCACAGTGATGTCAGAGCGGCAAACCCATAGACCGTAAAAAAGTGCACGGACTGAGACATAATGTGCCGTTTCTCATACTAAACTGCGACCTTCAGTCACAACAAAGCGAACATCCCAACCTCCTAAACTTACCATTCAGCAGTGTCAAAGAGAGACATTTACTGCATTGTGAATTAAGATATTTATTCTAATCACCCCTCCCTTGTTACTGTACCAACTAGACTGCACTCTGCCGAGGTGCCAACTTGCGTCTTGTGCACTCGTGTATGTATGTATGGGCTAATTTGTGCGCCAGAAGAGCGCTCCTTGTTATTTATATCCGGTCGCACTTGTTGATGGTGACGTCACCAAGAATGCTGGTCCCTCATTAGCTGTTGATGGTGACGTCACCAGGAATGCTGGTCCCTGATTGGCTACGGGCGTAAACACAAACAGATGCGAGACAGATACGCAACCGAATGCAGTACTTGCACTCTGCTGGCACAAGTAATTATTGATGTCACAATTACAGATGTGTTTTTATCCACCACAGCCTGTACAGTGCACATATACTACACGTGTGCACTGTAAAGGACTGTCATATTGTGGTATCATCACAGTCTCCCTGTCGCCCTGGAAGCCAGGTCACAGCGAGGCTGCCTGCTACCATGGACCAAGATAGAGAAATACCCCAGCAGTCTGGATATTCTCCCACAGGGCAGATCAAAAGGTGATCTACACCTCTCCCATGTGGTTCATATTTGACATGGTGGTGGGGGGGGGGGGTGACCAAGTGTAGGTGCAGCCAAGGCTGGTCCCCTCCATTGTCCTGGACTAGGGAGTAAATCATCTGGGACAGACGTATCCGACTTCCCCATCTGGGCCTGTTTATCCTCTGCTCTCTGGAGCCAAGGCTAGCCGTCACTCAGAAGCCTCAGCCCCTGATGCAGACAGGACACATTGGAAGTAGAGATGTTGTGTCAGGGTGAGACTGAGTGGGACTATATATGCCTTGGGAGAAGGATGGCGTGTGTTTGTGTGTGTCAGTGGGGAAAGTACTCAGATCATGGAGCGCGAGCACATTGTAAAGTGATTTGGATAACAGCCCATAGGCATCATTTACCATTTAGTAAGTAAGTAGGAGGAAATAGAAATAATCATATAAATACATTCCACAGCTGGTGTGAGTACACATGCTTTGGATTTCTTTACAATACTTTGTGGAACCGGAGTGAGATGTGTTGGGATGGACATAATATGTGAGCAGGGATAAAGTAGGCCAGCAAGACACACGGAGTGGGGCCTTCCTTTCCAGACTTCAGAAAGGTAGAATTGCACTGAGCAGCCCAGAAGCCCAAAGTTGGCCGCTGTCCAACGGTCTGCTGTATGTTTGTGTGTGAATGTTTGTACGAGAGAGGGAGAGAGAATGAGAGAGTGGATGAATAGAGAGAAAGAGATGAGAGAGTGAAATAGAGAGTGAAGACAGAGAGAGAGAGACAGAGAGAGAGAGACAGAGACACAGATAGAAGAGAGAATGGAAGCAGCAAAGAATTTATATGAGTGGGAGATATTGCAGGGATTAGAGTTTTATACAATGTGCAGTAGACACATACCTCAGCAGTGTCTGTTTGCCTGCGTCATCAGGTGCCTGCAGCGTATCTCCACAAACGGACAAAACTTCACTCATATGGTACTCCACACCAGAGCATTCAACACATTTAGGTCACCAACGAAGGCTGGGGGAATAAACAAACACGAACTCAGCTCTTTCTCAAACAAATACCACCCTCTCTATAAGTCTGGAATTCCTCAATAGCCTGTCATTACATTCTGGCGAGTTATTTCCCAGTGGTGTCATTACCTGAGACGTCCACGAAACCAAAACAAAAGGAATGTTTCCCATTTCGTAGACGCTGCTCTCTGCCTACAGCCAGCTGAACATTCACACTGCATTAGCCATAATCAAGCCTCATGTAATTGAACTGCGATTGAGTACAATAACGTCTTTGGAATGCCGGTGTTATCGTTCCACGTGCATTGCTCTCTGATGACTGGCGCCATGATTAACAACACCATGGGGTGTGTTTATCCATTTTCCAGATCTGCTTAGCATTTTTATAACCTGAAATATAGCATTAGCATACGTCTACTCCGTGGCACATTGTTATTTCTTCCTCCAGCACTGGAAAGACATTTGCTTTTCACACTGATGAATTATGAGTACAATTATATATTCCTGTCACAATAACAACAAGCAAGCAAGGTTTGAGTGTTAAAATAACAATACCAAGTGTGCTGTGAGGAAAATTAGAGGGTAGAAATTGTAGTTCAGAGATTGTTCATGATTCACCAGCAACCAAAACTGAAGAAAGCAACATTCAGGCGTTTGGCTCCTTAACCTGGAAGCCCCCCACTATACCGCCCCCATCTTACAAGCAGTTCCTACCTGAAAGACCCCCAAAATCCCCCCCACAATCATAATATTCCCATCTTACATACCAAGCAATTAGTAAAGTGGCTCACTTTCCATTGCAGCCCTGTTGGCTCTCTGCAGCACCCTTGATGGTGCTTGCACGCAGGGCCTCCTAGTCTCCATAATCTGGGTCAACAATTGACTGTTTATGCAAAGTGTACAAATTGTAGGCAAATTAAAAGCGGGAGAACTAGCCTATTAAAATGCCAGACCCATATAGTCCGGGAGCCGTGGGGGTGAACGTGGATTCGCCTGTAAAAGTTTTTTTCTCAACTGATTCTTGTAGCTTGGGGTCACCTCTTAAGGATTCAAGATGATGACCAGTGATATCCATTGAGCATTTTTTATTATTAATAATAAAAAATCACCATTTGGCTCCCGGACTAATAAGTGATATTTGTTACATGTTTGGAGGCAAACAAAAAAAGAGTGTGATAGCAGGTATAAGACCAAACCATATGTGCTTTATTTTGACCTTTTAGAAAGACAGGCAAGAGATCAGGTGTAATATTATTTTGGTAACATTTGCTCATAAGGTACTCCGGATACACGACTCCAGATACACGTAATTAATGCTCAATTAACACCTAATTCATTAATACATCATTTAAGCATTAATTAATCATGAATTCCTCTTAATTCATCACAAAGTCTTTCAATTCATGTTTATTAATGTTTAATGAAAAACATCCAAGGATGCCACTGGGACGTATCATCACTGATGAGGTCGATGGGTGTTTCGGGTCTACCCGGCCGGTGACCCAGCAGGGGTGATCAAGTCCCGACTTACGTCCGAGTAGCCATCCACAATCAGTCCTGTTAGGGGAAGATAGGGTCACTCAATCCGCTGCACTGGAAGTACTCTGCGGGACTGGGGGATAAACCACTGGTGTGTGGAAGAACTATGGCTCTATGGGTTGACTCCTGGCTGGGTCCTCCTACGTCTCACTCTCACCAGGTCCTCTCCTGCTCTCACCAGGTCCAGAACCTGTGTGTTGCACCAGACTCCCGAATCCAAACATTTCATTCAGCTGCTGCAGGTGGTGGGGCCCGCAAGGGTTGGCCCGCGGTAGAACCGCAAGCTCTACTTGGGGAAAGGTGGGGCTGCAGGCTCCGCTTGCAGCTTGAATGGCCCTCCTAAAGGCCTCACCGTGGATTTGTTGGGCTTCTTCTTCACGGAAGACACAGGCTGGGGCGCTAACCCATACTGCTCCCGGGTGCCGTTTACATTCCGGCCATCAACCGACTCTCCGGTGGTCACCAAACTATTCCTGGTTGTCACATAGTCTATTCGTATGAGTCACTATAAATAGAACTAATAATGAAAAATAATCACAAGGATGCAACTGGGACGTATCATCAGTGATGTAGCCGGACCTGTGCGTTGCACCAGACTCCCAGTACCAGACATTTCATTTGGGAGCGGTGGATTCTTGAGCCGCACTAGTACTGCAGGCTTCACCTGGGCAACGGTGATGCTGCAGGCTCCGCTTGCAGCTTGAATGGCTCCTAAAGGCTGTGGGTTTGTTGGGCTTCTTCCTCACGGAAGACACAGGCTGGGGCGCCAACCCATACTGCTCCCGGGTGCCGTCTACATTCCGGCTGTCACCCGTCTCTCTGGTGGTCACCAGATTATTCCTGGTTGTCACATCTATTCCTATGAGTCACTATAAATAAATGATTAAGTGATGCATTAGTTAATCATGAATTAAGTGTTAATTTACCCCTTATGAGCAAGTGTTACCATTATTTTGTATGTAATGTTTTACCTTTATTCATCCAGGATAGGTTCACTGTGCATGGATAATGCTCTTTTTCAGCAAAGCCCTGCTTCAAATCCATATTATGGTTAGCCACATCTACTTGTCCAGTACAACCACAGCCTTGTACTGTCAGCCACTGAGCAGTGGTTATTGGTTAAGTGCCTTGCTCACGGACATTTCAACAGCCGGCATTGAACCGCAAAGCTCTTTCCTACCAGTTCCTGGGATCGAACCAGCAACCTTTTGGTCACAAGCATACTCCTTATTATATTATAGTAACAACAATAATATATTTTATTTGTTAAAGTACATTACAGTTGACTCAATTAATCTCAAAGAGCTGCAGAGTAAAAAAGAATGGTCTAAAAAACTGAACAAAAACAAAAAACATTGGCATAAAATCCAACAAGGAATAAAAGTAGTAAAAAATAATATTAAAAGCATCAATACTCTGTGGTGCTCTCAGGTGGTCAGGGAGAGTATTCCACAGATGAGGAGTAGTGGAGCAGAAGGCCCATCTGTGGATTCACTAATGGGTCAAAAGTGAGATTTTGCATTTAGTTCTCCTGAGGAGATGAGGAGCGAGTAGTCTCGCGAGGCCAGACTGTTGCCTCCGCGATTTGGTCAAATGCTCCCGGCATACAGTCTGGCAAACGGAAATAGAAACGATGAGTGCGAGATAAAGCGGATGTGACGCAACCGCTCCCTTGGTGCAGTAGCAATAACATGTCCGACCTACTGGAAGCCTGTCTCCTTTCAATATTTCGGGGGGTGTTATTTCGTCTTTCTCTGGTGTTATTGGTGTTACTTTCATGATGTTTTCAAACGTTTTCTTAAACTATACACCCATAACAAGAATAGGCTGCTCGAATGACTTTGCCTGAGCTATTGTGTTTCTGTTATGTTTCCAATGGGACTACAGTTCAGTGCAGCAGTGGCTACTTCTGATACTCGCCGTTCGGGAGCTGCCGTTCCAGACTCTATATAGCATTCGGAGATTGTGGAATAGTTGTCTGGCTACGCGAGACTAGGGGAGAGACAGCCGCTGGCCGACTAGGGAGCGAGTGAAAGGAGAACGCGTGTGATGTGTTCGTATTTTCGTATTTCCTCTACCCTCTGTAGGACTGGACATTGCCGTAGGCGCTCGGGTGGTGCAGTGGTAAAGTCCCTGCCCACCACCACAGAGGTTGTGGGTTCGAATCCACTGTAGCGCAACCGGGAATGTCGGGCATCTGTGAGAACACAATTAGCCCGTGTTCGGGGGAGGGTAGCCGGACAGGAAGGTGATACTGGTCATTGCATGTATTCCTACAGGCTGGGGCGGCACCTGTCAGCAGGGAGTGTTGGAGTAGGATGAAAGCTCTACATCCTCCTGGTGGGGATTCTTCACTGGCAGGTGAATCAGTAGGATACAGCAGTGACAATACAGAAATGAGTGTGGGGAGGAATTGGTATAACGACTAAATCGTGGCGAAGAAGGGGTAAAATAATTTAAAAAAAGGACATCCCCCCTATATTGAAGAGGAAGATATAAGTGGTAGCTCAGTCAGTAGAGCTCTCGCCTTTGAACCACAAAAGGTCATGTGTTCGATTTTGGGCATCGCCAACTCAGCATATGAGTATCACGGCTTGGGTGCGGCAAGTCGTGCGGTAAGTATTGGGAGCTGATGATACGGTAGGTGTGGGGCTTCACCTCAGCAATCCATCTCCCAGGGGTCTAGCTAGCGCATTGTAACAGGGACAGCCTCCTGCATTATCGGCTGATACCGACAATAAGCCTCTGCCGACCGACTTAAGGTATGATTGAACTTTGTCGGGTGCTTATCTTCAGACTTTCTCCTTCACCTTCTTTCTCCAATCTCCTTCTACTTAATTCCCCATAAATTCAGCAGTATGGAGGAGGGCAATTAACTTTGTGTTTGTGTGTAAGAGAGAGAGAGAGAGCGGGAGAGGGAGCGAGAGTGGGAGTAAGAGAGACAGAGAGGGAGGGAGGGAGACAGAAATAGCTGAGGGTGTGTAGGCCGAGCTCTGACCACTGGCATGCATGAGGAAGCAGCCTCCATTCCACAGGCCAGCGTATGGTTTAGAAACGCTATGGAGCGCACAGCTCCGCGGCCCACTCTGCTATTCTGGGCCACTCTGCCACTGTGGTGGCTTTCACTCAGCAACCACACAAATAAAGTATGAGAGCAAAGAAACATGAGAAACTTTGAGCTTCAAGCGAGATGGGGAGGAGATTCACTGCTCATTGTTATTTTGTTTTTGTGGGTTTTTTCTCTTGCTGTTTGCTATCATGTTTTTTTTTCTCCCCCTCTGTGATTTATGGAGCATAGAGCATTACCAGCACAAAGACACATCCTGCTGTGGTTCATGATGCGAAGCCTGCAGAGCTATAGTTCAGGCAGACAACTCAAAGGAGCGCCAATTCCTGATCAGCTGATCAGTCACATGCTCACTCCATCTGATTGGAGCGGGCTATTTAAACCTCCCTCATCACAGCTTTGTGCTTGCTGCTGCTCTGCTATGCCAGTGGTTCTCAACCTGTGGGTCGGGACGGTCCCCAAATTATTTTGGTGGGGTCCCCAGATGAATAATTAATGTGAAACATTGTTTTCTCTCTCAACAGTAAACAAACCAGCATAAAGTTTAAGTGTATAGAGAGTATCTGCACATTTCTAAAGTGACAATTTAAGGACTTTTTTATACAGTACCTCTCAAATGACAAATTAAACGTTGGCCAAATTGTCTACATGCACAGCGCCTCGCGTTGCGAGACGTTGTGAGCATGTAGATCGTCTATTTTCACAATAGAACCGTGTTAGACAAAATGTAATGCCTCAACTCTTAGTTCTCTTCAGTGTGGGGGGGGGGGGGGGGGGGTTCAAACATGATTAAAAACATGATTATTTTGGGGGTCGCGGCCTGAAAAAGTTGAGAATCACTGTGCTCTACTGCTACTTTGAGCTCAGTTATTTGTGCTCCCACCACCACCCCAGCATCCACCTGTGGGCTCTGCTTCTAGTGTATATGATTTCCTTATGGGGGTCTATTTCATTCTCTGTAAAATTTATTTGGCAAATTATTTTTGCCAAATATTTCATGCTTACAGGGGATGAATTAAATGACAGAGAGCCGTTCAGTTTAAGATGTCATATTATTGTATGACACCATATGTTCATTTTCAAATTGCCAGAGGACCATTATCTTCAAATCCTTTTTCTGCATGCTGAGTGCCAAGCAGGAGGCACTGGGTCCCATTTTCCAGTCTTTGGTATGACTCGGCTGGGGTTCGAACCCCGACCTCCCACTCTAACCACAAGGCCACTGAGCGGGTTCAAAGGAGGACCAGTCACCAGACACATTCACATCTGATGCCACTCTGTGCATGACCTCACAAAACTGAAGCACGAGCCATAGAGGCATTAAAAAGCCTGGTGAAGTAAAAGTAAAACATACAAAGACTGTGAAAGTAGGCTCATACTGTAGTTGAATATCTATTCATGCAAAATAAATAAAACATTCAGCAAATCTCTGTTACACTATAACGCTGTTATTGGTGATGTGCACATGCAGACGAACAGCCAGCCTGTATACCGTAGTGTGGCTTTGCCAGTGAATGTCATATTGCGATTTGTGAGGCTTTGTTCACCAACAGCAGACATACTGTAATAACGTTGTTCAGGTCAAGGACCCCTCAGATGAGAGAGAGATGAAGCAGCCAAGCAGGGACCCCCCTACATGCTGTATAAAATTGAATGGTCAGATTGAAAATTCCAAAGATGATTAAAAATAGGTTAGGCTTTCTCATATGCAAGCTTGCTCCTTATTTATTTAGTTGCGATATCTTCTGTGTGTACATTAATTCAGATAAGTGTTACAACCTCTATCCTAATGTGCTTAACAATACATATTCCCGCCCACCTGAGGTGGAGCTCTGTCTAGTGTTTTGTCATATGTAATTACTGTATGATGCTTGAGTCTATACATAATGTACTGTAACTACCAAGAAAGACAACTGACTCAGGTGACCGGTCAACATGCACAGCGTCTACAGATTATCATGATTACTGCTTATATTCCCATCCAGACATACTGTATGCAGAGCCATTAGTGTCTACCTCAGGGGTGGGCAACTTTGATGGTGGCAAGGGCCACTATATTTTCACCTTCACTCCAGAGGGCCACATACACATTGCATATTGCTACATTCTACTTTGTCATTCTAGTATCTTGTACAAAAGAAGCAAAAATAGCAGATCTACAAGCTCAAAACGCATCACGCTGCGATGCGTTTTGAGCTTGTAGATTGGCTATGTTTGCTTCTTTTGAATTGGAATGCTGTAGTTATATACTCATGTTAACTTTATGAACCTAAATACAAATACATTGGACATAAAAAAAACAACAACATTTGAATAGCCTACTACTATAATAGTCATTAAGCTACTAAGATAGACTGACGGAATTAAAGCAGGTCATGTTTGGAATTGTAACAGCTGAAATCAATAATATATTAGTATTCCGGTATTAACCTGTGGGCCGCATTAAGTGAAGGTGGGGGCCGCATGTGGTCCCCGGGCCGCCAGTTGCCCATGTATGGTCTAGCTCAAAGTGATAAACCTTTTTAGAAACCCACACCAATAAGCAATATGCGCTTTGTGTGTGTGTGTGTGTGTGTGTGTGTGTGTGTGTGTGTGTGTGTGTGTGTGTGTGTGTGTGTGTGTGTGTGTGTGTGTGTGCGTGCGTGCGCGTGCGTGTGTGGAGTTCATGGAGCTATCTATATCTGTGTGTTCCTCAGTCACCCACTGCTCATCCACTGGAGCATCTCAAATTCAATGATAGTTCTTTAGGCGCCACCTGCTGGCCACGTTTGGCCTAAAACAAGAAAATGCCAGGACAGGTGTTGCTGTACATAGACATAAAAAGGTAGACGCCTCCTTCGGCTTCGGGCGTCCGTCTTGGAAGATAGGCCATTTTTAAGGCAAGCTTCCACACGTGCGTCACAGAAGGGGACATTCGGTAGCCAGTAGGTCAATGAGATGCGGGACGGGACTCCTTTTTCACTTCCTCCTATCCTGTTTGACGGGCAGAGATGGGCAGTATTTGAAATACATGTATTTGAAATACGTATTTGAAATACCTTTTTTGTCTTTCAAAATACAAAAAAGTATATCAAATAGTATTTCAAAATACAAAAAAAGTATTTCAAATACATGTATTTAAAATACTGCCCATCTCTGTTGACGGGTCGATCCAATGAACAGTGGCGGAAGAGGTATCTAGCTTTTTATATCTGTGCTGTAGGACTTGTCACATACATCAAATGCAACACAGAGAGAGTTGTTGTTGAAGCTGTGACATAACTACATTAATTTTGGGAGAAATTATGGAGTTAAAACCAGCTTAATGGTGAAAGATGTCCTATTGGAGTCAAGATCGTTGTCCCCAGTTTTATTTTAATGCAGATGCATAAAAATAAATGTATAACTCGGTCAGAGAGTTAAGTGTGTATCTGCTGCGGTTAATGTTAGGGGAAGGAAGGGGACATGCAACAAATTGCAATGCTGCAATGCCCAAACTTTACCAAAACCAACTCTCTCTGTGCATGCGTGCGTGCGGGTGTGTGACAACATAACTAGTTATTCATTGCTTAATCTGAACCTGTAAATACTGGGGCCGGACAAAGTCGAAGGCCATCAATGAGTGGGGGTTGTTTTTTTGAAGGTGTTGTTCAGGACTGTGAGCTTTTCATTAAAAGATAAAACTGCTGTGGTCTGTTTAGGGAAAGAGTGTGCACGTGCGTGCACGCGTTGCATGCATGTATACGAGAGAGAGGAGGAGGGGGGGGGGGGGTAATATCACAGGACAGGGTGCTCTCACAGAAATTTAGCACAAGCATGGCATGATGCATATCTGCTGCTAGAGGAATGCAAGGCCGCTGGCTGCTATGAGTCACATCGAGTCCCTGAACAACTGGAGCGTATAGAGATAGCAGAGAGGGAGGGAAGGGAATCAACTCGGGCCCCTAATGGCTCGCTGCCAATAAAGAACAATGTTGTCCACAGGAGGGCCACTAAGCCAAAAGTCACAGTGAGGTCTGTGATGTAATGCAGTTGTCCCCATTGAAACCTTTTATCATGGAGACTCAACCCGGGACCCAAACAAATGAAAATAGCTGATCTACAACCTCGCTAGATCTGCTATTTCTGCTACAGATTATGTTTTTTAAATATGTGGAAATTCATTGATTTCTTTTATTTTTTGTATGGAAATTCATTTGAACATTTTTTAACGTGTTCCTTCCACGCGCTACGTCCAGGGCCGTGCTTACCATACAGGCAAAATAGGCAGCCGCCTGGGGCCCCCTCACAGCCTGGGGGCCTCATGAGATTATTATTATTATTTTATTTTTTTACCAACATGGCCATCAGGGGGCCCCAGTTGAGCTCTCAACTGTGAGACAGAGAACAGTTGAAGTGAGGGTGAGGGTTAACATTAGCTCATTAGAATCTGAAAAGAGCGTGGCTCTCAAAGGTGTGACCAGAGAACAATGGTCCTGATTACCCAAGCGGTTCTTTTGTGTCTGTTCTGTGATGTCACGTACATTACTTTAACTTTAAGAAGGATCGATGCAGGGAATGGATACATTATTTCTAAAGTGTGTGTATATATTTATATTTAAAAAAAGTTTTGAGGCCCCCCATATTTATATATACATATAATATGTGTATCAATTCCATTTCATTTTGGGGGCCCCAGATAGTTTGAAGTGGGGCCCGGGATGAGATCAATATAAAAGAAGGGTAAAAAGGGCCTTAACATGAAATGTGATGTTTAACTTGAAATACTTTCACAGGGTTTACTGGGGCTTCTTAAAGATGGCGCATAGTTTGCGCATAGTTTGTATACTGTTTATTTATATTTAACATTTTGAGGGGCCCAAATATATCCATTTGGGGCCTCTCAATCTCTCAAACATGAGTTATCGTCAAATATAAATAAACAGTAAAAAGGCCCTTAACATAGTCATGTAATGTATGTGTTTAACTTCGAATGGATATGTATAGCCTTAACCCACTGACTGTCCTGTGAGACAAACTTTGTCTTTGAAAACCACTGCAAAACATGCACTTAAAAGTTATTCTTATTATAATTAAGTTTTTTTTAAACACTATAAGTAATAACACTGATTATCTGAAAAGAGCTTTAATGTCACAAGTTACTTTAGTCTCCTTAAAAATATAAACAAAATTTATACTGTATATATTTATATTTACGTTACGTTACGTTTTGAGGGCCCCCAAATTCATTTGGTGCCCCACCAGCTCTCAAACTCAAGCTCTCAATACCCTCATATATAAATAGTAAAAGGGCCCTTAACAAAAGGCTGTTAACATGGTCATGTAATGTAATGTTTAACTCAGTATTCTTATTCTTATTACTTTACCTGTCCTGTGTAAGTTGCTTCTGGTGAGAGAAGTTGAAGCTCATCCTTTATCTTCTATATGTCAAACATTGTGGCCATCCATAGCTGAGTGGTTAGTGAGCCTGCCAAGGGAACCAGATCCCTGGTTGTCACAGGTACGATTCCAGGCCAGGTTAGCAATGTGTTGCAGTGTCCCTGAGTAAAACACCCAACCCCTGTTTTCTCCCTCCTCCTCTTATTATTTTCTCTGGAATTCTTTTGAAAAAGTGCTAGAGTTTATAGGCTATTAAACTTGTGTTATTAATATATATATATATATATATATATATATATATATATATTCAAATAATTAAAAGCTAAAATATAGGAAACAAAACATAAGGGAGTATTTATTCGCGACCCCTAGAAATTGGTCTGCGACCCGCATATGGCTCCCGACCCAGGGGCCTCAAACTGGGGTTTGCCTGGGGCCTCCAAATCACTAAGCACGGCCCTGGCTACGTCCATCCCGGGGAAAATCCCCCCTGTCAGGTGAAAAGAAACAACTTGGACTACTCATGCATTGAGGTCAGTCCATTGTCTCCCCAGGCGCGGCAGAGGGAGAGCAGAGCCCAGGATTACATAGGCAATTGGAACTGGGTGAAAATGGGTTGCAAAATCGTGGGATAAAAATTATACAAAAATTATTAATTATTATTAATTATTTTGAAAATCTTTTTAAATAATCTTTAGGAAACGACAATTGCTATTTACTCTTGACCAATAAAAATGGGTTTGTGACCCCAAAATGGATCCCGACCCATTGTTTGGGAAATTCCGATCCATACACCTTATAAATTATTTCCTCATTGAGCCTCATTTATACTCATGTAGCTTAGCTTGGTTCCTGCACAGTAAAATCCTCAGTGTTCATTTATCCATATACAACTCAGTCAGAGTTTAAAAACATTACAAAAATAGGACCCTGGGACACTCTTGCACAGAGTCATTATATATATATATATATATATATATATATATATATATACAGTATATATATATATATATCCTAACTTACAATCCCAAACGCCTTGCGGTCTTGCAGCCCCTGCAGTTCATTGGCTAGGACTGATCACGTGGCGGACTGTTACACCACAGTTGCTTGCCTACCTAATTCAGTTACCTACCCCGATACCCGGATGTTGTGATCATGTGGCGCACTCACGCTTGCAAAGCAAACACGCTGGAAAAATTACAGCAGCGTCCCCTTCCCCCCGCGCTTCTTCACATACCAACAATAACACCAAGCATCAAGACGTCTTTTCCTAGCCTAGCATTAGCCAGACTGATAATATGGATTCACTCACACGTTCCTCCACGGTACCAGTCTGGACTTCAGCCCATAGGGAGCAAGTATGAGAAATCAGAAAATGACTGCTTCACTGATTCACTGATTGGCCAGGTCATTTTCTGATTTCTCATACTCCCTGTCTATGGGCTGAAGTCCAGACTGATACTGTGGAGGAACGTGTGAGTGAATCCACATTATCAGTCTGGCTAATGCTAGGCTAGTCTTTTCCTTGCTCTGCGAAAAAAGACATGATTTAACTCTTTTACTGCTACGGACGTTCCCGTTCGCCCCATTTTTGATGGCGGCGCGATGCCAATACGGCTAGTTTCTTTTTTACCTTGTTTTGATGTCTGTAAGCTGATGGGGGGTCGCGCAGGTGTGTACAGTAAAAAAATCTCCCGTAATGCTGCTCTCAAAAATCCACTTCACGTAAACATCAATTTAGTCCCAAATTACTTCCTGGCTTTTTTCTATGGACAGGCGTAAGACAGCGCATTCCTATGCTGTGGACCACGGCGAGCCCCATGGGCTAATTCCATTAAATGTGTTGCATATGGCTGCCCTCTGATGCCAGTAT
Source organism: Nannobrachium achirus (assembly GCF_963921795.1). Classification (NCBI taxonomy): domain Eukaryota; kingdom Metazoa; phylum Chordata; class Actinopteri; order Myctophiformes; family Myctophidae; genus Nannobrachium; species Nannobrachium achirus. Next base: position 19,037,947 of record NC_137833.1, read on the forward strand.
GGCCAAAGTACATATTATAAAACCCATTATAAAATGGATTTGTTTAAAAAGAACCAATAGATCATTTTCTATAACATCTCAAAGGAAAGCTGCTTTTTGCTGGCACCAGACCCAAAAAATAAATAATAACATCTGGCAGTAAAACTGTTAAATGCCACAAACTTAACGTGCACGTCCCTGCAAATGCATGGAACCAAATGGACCCGTACAGACAGTTATGACGGCCGTGCGTGCATGTTTGCATCGAGCGACAGCTGCGAGCACCTGAAGGGTGTGAGCCTAGAATGAGTGCACCCGAACTTCTAGTAATTGTCTCCACCAGCCGAAGGCATGGGGGAGAGTATGTTTTCCCCTCCGTCCGTCCGTGTGTCCGTCCGTCCGTGTGTCCGTGCGTCCGTCCGTGCGTCCTCGCAGTTTGTGTGCAGCTAATCTCAGTCGCTGTTGGCCCGGTCGCTGCCAAAGTGAGCACACACATTCCCTGGATGCCAATCTAGAACCTCTGCCCTATATTTTTCAAATGGGCTTTTTCTAGCGCCACCTAGTGGCCGATGTTCGCAAGACACATTTCTGTGCACTACTCTTACAGATTTTGTCCAAAAATCCTACAAATCGGTAGGAAGTATCTCGACAGTCATGTGATCGACACGGATCTGTCCGATTTTTCATATTCCATCCTGATTGGCTAAGATTGGCTTCCAAAGTTTGTAGGATTGAGCCGTTTGGAACAAAATGCCTCAAATCCCAAACGCAAAGTGCAATTATCATGAAATCGCGCACAAATGTTCCCACTAGGTCGAAGAAGAAATGCCACTTACAATTTTTGAAATCAGCCTCATGGTGCCGCTATAACAGGCCGATTTGTGGTTTTACCTATAACTCCATCGATCAGTTTCAAACTTTGTAAGCGCATTCCCTAGAGGCTAAGGATAAACCTTTGCCCTGCATTTTTCACATCAGCCTTTTATAGCGCCACCTTTGGGCCGACTTATGTAAAACACATTTTTGGATATTACTCCTTGAGATTTTATCCAAAGATCACGCAAATCGGTACACAGTATCTCTATAGTCATGTGATCAAGTCCGATCCGTCTGTATTTCATATTCCATCCTGATTGGATAATATTGGCTTCCAAAGCTTGCAGGATTGCTCAGTTTTTGAACAAAATGCCTCAAATCATCAACGCAGCTTGCGATTACCGTGAAATTTGCCACACATATTCCCACTAGGTCAAGGAACAAATGCTATCTTTTTCACATTGGCCTGGTATAGCGCCACCAGCAGGTAGACTTTAGCAAAACACATTTTTGGAACACAATGCTTCAAATCATGCATGCAGCATCAGATTGCCATGAAAGATCTAAGTTGAAGAACATATGCCACCCTTTTTACATTGGCCTATTATACAGTAGCACCACCAGGACGCACGGCCTGGTGGAGACCTGTGCTCGGAAGAGCACTGCTTCTAGTTTACATTGTGAGAGTAGGCTGCCACACTGCTCAAACTCACACTGCTATTGAATGTTAAGTGTCTATTATGTCCAGAGTATGTGTTGCAGTTATGAATGGTTAGTACGTCACTCCAAGGTTAATAAGTCAAATTCCTGTTCATGTCAAGTGACTCTAAATCTGATTGTGATCTCATTTTCTTCTGGCTACCATCCTCATGGTTATGTAATCATTCTTTCAAAGATATCATCCACCGCACCTGTATCTGGTACACCTGGGTGTAAATGATGTGACTGCCTGACACAGGGAACACTTTTCAATAATGTAAGGTTGTGTTTGGGTATAATTTATACTCCGTCAGACATACAAAGGTGTCACACATGAAAATAGCAGTTTTATTGAAAAATATAGTATTACAATCGTATTGAGGAAAAAGAAATGCTGCAATTTTTTCCAAAAGATTTATACCCTGTATATAACGGTACAATGTGACATCAGAGCCCATGTGGTATGCACCTATATTTCAATTTATTTCCATAATTTTGAAGAATATTTTCACATAATTGTAGTTCATAAAATGCTTTAACCCATTTGGTTGTATTCTGCTGTATTACTGTTTCTGCCTGTAGTTTATACCAGTAAAGCAACCCTTTTGAGGACTATATGGTTGAACTTCACTTGCCGATACCCTGCATACAATACATGCGTATTTTTGAGAATCTTATTAAAATTTCCCACCAACATTTTATTTAAAATAATTAATTTGATTAGTTGGTTTCATTAACTGTTGCACATCCGCGATACGGTTGAAATGCAACTCATAAACTGAAATCTGTTCTAAATTTGTGCCATTTCAGAGGTGCAATAAAACCACAGTTTATAACAGGGCCATGGGAAGTTTAAACAGCCAAGTAATGTTAAACGTGAACAAATGGCATGCCAATCTGCTCACTGGGCACAGGGGCCAGGATTATCTGCATGACGTGCCACTGTAATGTAGAGAATGCCAATAAATCCTCCATTAATCACTTTAATCTGGACCGCAAAAATGAATGAGTAATGCTATACCCGCCCTCAGATGAACTCCCAACAGCTCCGGGTGAAGCTGTGCAGTGGCCAACACTAGTGGGAACTGGTAACTGCGTGTGCAACTGTACTCATGTGAAGAAGGGCCTTGATCTGATGACTAAGAACACACACACTCACCAAATTGGCAGACTACTAATTAAAAAGTATGAAACCTAACAACTGTACATGTAAAAACATATGCATGTTTTAATGAAAAAAGTGATATGAGGAAAATGGGTCAAAACCCCGCCCCGCCTCACAAAAAGGTCAAGTTACCACATACTGTATCACAACATATCGTCGTTGTCGAGTGGAAACCTTGTATGTCCAAAACCGTTCGTTTTGTATTTATCACTTTAAAAATGATTTAAACTAGTGAAAACTAGTGAAAACTAGTGAAAACTAGTGAAAACGGCACACAACGCCTCGCGTTGGGAGGCGTTGTGTGCTTGTAGATCTGCTGTTTTCACTACTTTTGTGCGACGGCCTTGTGTGATGAAGCAGGGCTTTACTTTGCGAAAGAACGTACAAATTTGCCAAATTTGTAGGTAACAGCGACACGCTCCCAAACTACAAAAGTTAAAGCAAATAAGTTGCCATTAAGCTAAAGTAATGGGTTCAGATCTTGAGCCAAGTCTCCTGAGGAGGACAATTAACGTCTCCAGACGTAAAAACAAAAATCGACAAATTGACATATTTGTTTAATTACTTTTTTCACAACTCATGTTTACCGTTAGTCAGGCTGAATTAAAGCTACAACACTGAATACATGTTTCTTTTAACCGATCTGCACATCTGCAGTGGTTGGAGGTAGTCTCCTACTCTTCCACTGAGAAATGTAGACCCTGGTGTCAGGTAGCTACTGGTTGACAATTGTCAGTAAAGTTATTTGAAGTTAGACGGTGCACCAGATTGTACACTAGATAAATTGCAATTACATCTCTCCATCGGGAGAGGGAGACAACAGTCATAAAACATAGGGATTGTAGCAATATATATATATATATATATATATATATTTACGTAAGCTATTTGTCATAATAGAGGTCCTAAAATGCCTTGTTTTTTTTTCTAATCCCCCAAAGCACTTGCTGGGCTCACAATGTTAGCCTACTCTGTGAGTAAGAGAGAACTGAATGCATAGCAGCTACGATAGACATCAATAGAGCAAGTGTAGACATATCAGATAGACTTTCCTCAATCCTCACAAACTCTACAGCTCAAAGATAAAATGCCTTCAGTTACACAACTGTTTTATGGCTGAATTAATCTTTAAACTACCTGTAAACATGGGGCTGTATTTTGGTCCATGCCTTATCCCTTATTCCTAAACCTTTTTGCAATTTCTTACTATTTTGAAAAACATTTTTTTGAATATTTCAATGGCTGATCTACAAGCTCACAACGTGTAGATGTCGATCGGCTATTTGAAGTATTCAAAGGGATATTTCACTTTATTTTTAATATTTCTTTATTGTATTACATTTTTTCCATTTTCCCAAAGAATTATTAAAAATAACTGAAAAAAGGTTATTGAAAAAAAACACGGCTTGCTCACGTATTAGGAGGGTAGTATGAGTCACCATGGGTGTTTTTAATTAATCTATCATGGTTAAAATGGAGTTTGAAGTTACAATGGGTGTGTATGGGGAGAGGCAAATTAAATCAAGCAAATTAAAAACTGTTCAGGGTGTTCATAAAAGCCTGATTAGACGTTAAAATGACCAAAAGTTTTTTTGAAAGTGAAATATCCCTTTAAAAATGTTTTATTGCGACCGTAAGGTCGCAGTTTAGTATGAAAACCTCCACCGGCCGTCCGTCGGTCACACGTGCGGTCGACCGCACGTCACACGTGCGGTCGACGTGTGATGAGGTCACGATGAGTCATCTATGCCCAAATATAGATTTCTAGGTCAGATGGCCCATAGAGTTTGTGATGTCAAACCTAGCAACCCAATATAAACAAACCTGATGTCAGACCTGAAGTATCCTTTTATACCCATATATGGAGATACAGAGATCTCCATATATGGGCATATTAGAAAGCCCATATATGGGCATATACGGATGACATCAGGGATATCCATATATGGGCATAAAAGGGACAAGGGCTTACAGTTAAGAGATCTCCATATATGGGCATATCAGAAAGCCCATATATGTTCATATACTGATGACATCAGGAATATCCATATATGGGCATAAAAGGGACAAGGACTTACAGTTAAGAGATCTCCATATATGGGCATAAAGGGACAAGGACTGTTACAGTAGATATAGAGATGTCCATATATGGGCATAAATGAACAAGGACTGACAAACACTGAGATCTCCATATAACCTATGGGAATATAAGGGACGAGGACTGTCAGCTTGTAGACCTATTTTCTAAATATTGTTGTACATTAAAAACTTGAAATGGGTCGTTCTGCATAGTACTTGGGATTTGTTGATGTAAATGTTCACATAGTGTAATAATTGGTAAAACAAACTTTTGGCCTATTTGTGGAGATCTCCTGATTAGGGAGTCTTACTGGTAGTAAAAGAAAAGGCACAGATGTTTAGGGATAAGGGGTAAGGCATGGACGAAAATAGTATGCAACCCCTATGTACAGTATATACAACTGAACTGATACACAATCATGTATTCTTCTCCTCCAACTTAAGCAAGTTGGTAAAAAAAAAAAGAAAAAAAAAAGAAAAAACTTCTCCAGAACTGACAGGGAGTAATTGGAGGTCACACTGTGGTGTCAGCAGAGGCCTGATAGCAATGCTTTATTTCACCTGGATTATTCTCCCTTCTATAGCGTTGACAACTGTTATGGGTTTATTTCTGCACACAGAGCAATATAAGGCTGCTTTTATGTCTTCCCTGTGGCATGCCCTGGGGCAGCTGTGTGGTGGGTGGATGAAACATCAGCGTTAACGATGGCTCCCTTATCTGCTGGCTTTGAGCCGGTGGGAGCGAGGCCACGGCTGGATGCGCCTCCCTTATCGGCAAATCTACGTCTGTGGGGCGAGCCCAGGGCCCGTGGCCAAGCTTTTTTTCGCGACGCCATGCCTCTGGGTTTCAGGTGGGCTTTTTGTTCCCCGTGCTGGCAGAATGCAGGCTGTGGGCTGCCGGGGAACAATACTGTGTACTCTGTGTACAGACAGAGTACAGGAAAGAAACTGCACGTAGCGATCGCTAAAGTAAGGGAACTCCCCCTCACTGTACCTCTGAACCCCAGCTGACTCTCTGTGTGGGGTAGGACTGCCTGCCTGCATGACTCAGGTCAAGTAAACGTTGTGCATAATCAAATATATATTTCTTGACTGTACAGTGCGCGCGCACGCGCACACACACACACACACACACACACACACACACACACACACACACACACACACACACACACACACACACACACACACACACACACACACACACACACACACACACACACACACACAGTTATCTTTCTGAATTACCTCATCACACTTTTTATCAATGTTTGTTGTAATGCAATCCAGTGTATCATATTATTTTGATTGAAGTCCTCCAATGACGGCTTTTTCACCACGTAAGTTCATTGTCCACAAGATAAGATTTAGCTGAGATGATCATATTATGACAAAGAAATCCATCTTTTAATGATATAATATAATGTATATGTCCAGTTTTTTGGGTGTATGTACAAAATGGTATAAAATAAATAAACAAATTGTACGTTCCCCCATTACACTAGCCATGTATCATTGGAGTTAAGGACAACTTCTGTTGAACTGACACCAAGTTCAAGGTTGATTTGTTTATAAATGTATTTGGAAACCCTCTCAATCGCAGTGCACGAGAGTGTACAGCAGGGAGAACTCTCGCAAACAGATTCATTTTCTTTCTAGAGGTAAGTTTAGTATTTTTCTATATTAATATCGATCGTACATGTACTGTATGTTGTAAATGTTAATGCTATCTTTTGCAGCATAGAAAGTCTTGAAAATACATGTCAGATTTGCACAATATGTGTTTATTATTATATACTTCACAGAGGGAAGAAGTTAAAACATACTTTATGAAACATGCCAAGTACCTTGGTACAGTTTGTACTGATACTATACTGATAAGCCCTATAAGCCTATATGAAATAACCCTGAGAGAAAACAGTCAGGAAAATTACACATTGTCATTTTAAGAATGTTGGCTGTATACATTTCAGCAGTATTTCTTATTCATGTATGTATGTTGAATACATGAATATATATTTCACGTTGGTAAGACAATTGATTGAACATAACCACTTGATCCTAAATTAGCACTGACAAGCTTGATACAAATTGGTGTTTGTCATATTACTATGTCTATGAATTGAACCATGCATCTAACTCCAGACAACAGAATATACATACAATATACAGTACAGTAATACCGGATGCATACATTAAACAAAACTCTTGATAGTCAGTCTTGCTAAAATACAAGTATGATCCTATAAGGAACTTGTGTGATGAACAAGGTTGAATAGGAAATGGGGTTACTAGTGATCTTTGAGAAGAAGGATTCAAGGAATGGTGATGAATCATTTTAAAGGGTTGATATATCTCAGTCTAAAGTACAGGGAATTAAAAAATCCAACTGGCCATACCACCCATATTACTACATAGCCAAAGTGAAAGGACATTCTATTTTCACGGGTCACCATATGAGCATACACAAAGAAAGAACAAAGCCACTGTGCTATGATGCATTGCAAACATCAAAGAATAGCACTTAAAGGGATGCTAAACCTACTATGTATGCTATTGTATGTATTAGCCTAGGGCTAATCAATAGGTCAATAAATTCCACTAGGCTTTCAAATATAGCTGACAGAGATCACTTGAGGATACACAGTACTGTTGTGAGTGGATAGGGGAGAGCAGGAGCTTCAGTTGCCGCAATCTGCAGCCTTGGATGTGAGGTTGCGTCACTGGAGTGAGTACCGGATCACTCGTCCATAAACTGGCCTTCAAGTGTTTAATGGAAATGTGTAACTAGATGTGGATCATTCTTATTTGCAAAGACTTTCTTGGTTTTTTATCTGCAATATCCTACAGTAAGCTACACAAGCACACTTGACATCCCTCCAGCAAAAGCTCCTCTATCAACATTTCTACCTTTTTTTTTTATGAAATAAATACATACATACATACAATGCATATTTAGTAGTTCAATCAGCATCATATATCAGGCTGACAGCGGACCAAAGGACCTCTATTCTCAAAAAACTACAAAGAAAATAAAGAAATGTCAATTACAATGATCCCTCCAGGCAGTCAGTACCAGTACTAGTCAACTGTAGACATACAAATACACAGGCCAACTGGGCCAAGCCAAGTCCACAGACAGATGTTAGATTAAACGTCGATTCTCTGTTAAAATAAGTGTTAAATGTATAGAGTAAAGGCCTGTCCATAGTATCTCTGAAACCGAACTTTTGTTCGGTGAGTTGCGACTTTCCGACGTGCAGATTTCCGAACTCTCCCAGCAAGCACGGTCAGGACCTGGACCAATCAGTGACGTCTCGATTGGGGCCAGAAGCCAGATCACAAGCCCATATGGGGATGATCTTGACGTCATTACCAGGACGTCATATGGACTTTATTGTTTGACAGGATTATTGTTATTGTTTGTAGTTGAAATATGAGCATATAAGGTTATATTCTGGGACATATATAAAAAGTTATGATATTTATCTGGCCTATAATATCACCTGATTTCAACCAACATAAATCCTGTCAAACAAAAAAGTACATATGATGTCCTGGTAATGACGTCAAGATCATCCGCATATGGGCTGTGATTTGGCCCCAATCGAGACGTCACTGATTGGTCCAGGTCCTGACCGTGCTTGCCCAGTGGGCTAATTCGGTACCTTTCTGACAAAAGGTTTGGTTTCGGACGGTCAAAGTATGGACAGGCCTTAAAGGGAAACACACACCGGACGTGGAGGCGGCGCGGAACGCGACGCGTCAAAACATACGCCCCCGTTATTTTCAATGAACTAACCCACACCGACAGTCAGGTCCCCACACTGTCAGGTCAGTCACCCACATTGGTGACTGACCTGACATTTTATTTTTTAACAAAAAAATATCTACAAAATATACACATCTGTCCGTCTCTTTCTCTCCCTTCCAGCAACTCCCACATTCCTTCCACCTCACCTCACATTTTCCTCACCTTTTTTACCTGCCCATCTACACACCTGTTCCCACTCTTTTCATCAGACCAGTTACTGGCCACTCTCACATGTTTCCACTTCCACCAGATGGATGGATGGCATTCTTTAAGATCTGTAATGCTGATGAAAACTGCTATGCCCTCTGGTTCTCACTGATACTCCACAAAGATTCCACAAAGGCAACTGGCGGCCCTGGAATACTGATATATTATTGACTCCAGCTGTTACAATTCCAAACATGCAAACATGACTCGCTTTAATTACAGTAATTACAGTCTATATTAGTAGCCTAATGACTTAGCAGCACTAGTCATTTTTGTCCAATGTATTTGTATTCAAGTTAATAAAGTTAACATACTGTACTAAGCAAAAGAAATATTCCAGATTCCAATAAAAAAATAGCAAAAATAGCAGATCTACAAGGTCAAAACGTGTCACACTGCGACGTGTTTTGAGCTTGTAGATCGGCTATTATTGCAATTTTTAACTTATACTATACCGTTGTTTTGGGTTATTCCGTTGCTGAGTGAGGTCAGCAGACAAAGTGACATGAGTGAGATGAAAAAACCTGTGTGAAATGTGCCAATGTCAACCAGAAACATCGGTATATGCATTTTGGCCCTCTGGAGTAAATGTGGAAATATAGTGGCCCTCTCCGTCATCAAAGTTGCCCACCCCTGTTCTATGCCTTTAATGCTCTGATGGAGAGAGTCAGGCTGGAGGAGCTGTCATTAAATTCTAGTGGCTCTGGACCCCATGTTGGCACCATGGTACACAGAAGTGAGTAGTGACCCAACTAAAAGTAATAATCTGTCATTCTTCAGGAGCCAGAGGTAGTTCGATCCCAGCAGGGCATCACTGATATTGGTCCAATGGTCCATCCACTTGTGACAATGTTCCAGGGGCTCTCCAATGGCAGTGCCACAACACAGATTGTTTCCCACAGTTGTGCAAACAATTACAGAGCAGACAATGTTCAGTCCACTATCTCCACTTGCAAGGTGAAATGAAATGACTGGACTTCCAGAAGTGGTGTGTAGAAAGAGGAGTTGATCTGCTTCCTCTGCTCTGTGCTCATTTTCTGCAGTTACAATCAAATGGTAAATGGTCTGAAATTCTATAGCGCCTTTATCCAAAGCACTCTACATTCACCCATTCAAACCACCAACCTGCTCATCAGGAGCAGTTAGTTAGAGGTTCAGGGTCTTTGACACCATCAAAGTAAATATAGGGCTCAGCTATCTCCTTGTGCCATTTGGGGTTCAGAGAGAAGTTATTTTTCAGCCACTATGTCCTAAAATGCTTCCTACAGGGAATTAAAAGGAGACGCCCTGTGATGTGCTCAGCGAGAATTGTTGTGCTCGAGGCTTTGTTTAAAGTTTTAAACGATTTGAACCGATTGTTGAAGTTGCTGTCATGTGTCATTCAAAAAGTATTTCTATATTGATACTTTTCCTTAAGTAATGAATGGATAGCTTTTCCCATTCAATACCTTGCATCTAGCATAGATAGATAGATACTTACCTTATTATCCCAAGGGGGAAAATCAGTTGCCCAGTGGTAGCACAGCAGTATAAGGTTATTTACAAAGTTACAGAGAAGTAAGAAAAAGATAAAAGAAAAACAAGAACAGAGTACAGTAAAGAGCAAGGTACATTAAGAGAGGGAACAAATACTATATACATATATATACATAAAGTGTACTTAAGCACAACTATCAAAATAGTACAGTCTCCAAATCAAAAGTGACCATAGCAACAAGTATCTCGCTGTCATGTCAAACACAAGCAAAAATACCCAAAAACTACTAACACAACCTAATAGTGCAGTGTCAAAAAAGTCTGTGCGAAAAAGAAAGAAAAAGAAAACGTGAAAGGAAAAGAAACTAGAAAGGGTGTCACAGCCAGACGCACATGAGCACCCTCCCTGGAAGGTCCTTAGAGGTCAGAGTCAGTACAACTATAGTTCCGTCATCCTAGGTTAGGAAGGTAGTCCTCCTCAATCGACCTTTGTGTGTCTCATTGTACATTGTACATGCATCTCTAGCTTGCAGTTAAGGCTAGATGCATCCTAGAGGCAAGTTGTGGGCAAGCAGCCAGGGAGCTGCCAAGCAACTTTGATGAGACAGAAGGGTGGGGGGGTTCTACTGCCAACCAATAGGACAGTCTTTGGTGTAAACATTCAAGTCTTTCATATGTAAACAATGAAACATTCAACCATACTACTACAGGTGAATGATGAAATCAGTCAGGAAGAAAGTATCGTTAAGCTTGAAGCTTATGTGTTGTTGTGCGTGTAGCAATTTCTGTTTCTTTGTAATGTTTATACGCCAGAATGCGTTAAGCAATGCAGTAAACCTGTCCGAATTAGTTTCAAATGGGAAATCTAGGACAATATTTAACTTAAACACAAATCTAGGGAGAGCAAGGCAGAGTAAGTGAAAATTAAAGTGAAAATAGATCACAGTTGCTTAATTTTCCTTTCGTTCGAGTGTTTTTGTAACCCTAACCAAATGGACCCCCAAAATCAAATAGGGTGTTATAAAATGTGCCTATATTGATAAACCATATATAGCAGGAATTATGTTAAACTATCTAGTAAAATAGCAGGTGGCTTGTAATTGATGTTATCAAAGTACTCTGTTCTGTTCTATTCTTCTGTCTTTCAATGTTATATGAGATACATAAAGTGATTCCTGTGTAAATAATACGTAAATCTTACTAGGATCTCCTTGTACCAGTGATTTGTGCTGTCATGAAACTGTACTTTTTCCTATGCAAACTTCTAATAAGCTCTTCAATCAATCAAATAGCCACTTTGTGAGTTTCTGTAACCCAGAGAAGGGACAAAATGGACCCTCAAGGCTGTCATGGGTCCAGTGGTGGAATCTTTAAGTAAAAGTATCAATACCACAATGTAGAAATAATGTACTTAAAGTACCAAAAGTACTCATTATGCAGAATGTCCCGTTTCACGTTTTCAAATGTTTAAAGGGACATTTCACTTTCAAAAAAAACTTTTGGTCATTTTATCATCTAATCAGGCTTTTGGGAACACCCAGGACATTTTTTTTCTTCATTCAGTATTTAGATATTTGATCTTCATTTCACCCATGTTGCCCCCTTCCAGGACCTTCCTATACAAACACATTAAAACTTCAGACTCCATTTTAACCATGATAGATTCAATGAAAACAACTGTCCTTTTTTCTGGTGACTCCTAACACCCTCCGAATACATCAGCTGGACGTTTTTTTTTTAACTATTAACTTATTTCATTTAATTTAATTTAATCTATTATTGTATTCATTCTTTCATTTCCCCAAAACATTTATAGAAATCAATGAAACATTTTATCGAAAAAACGCGGCCTGCTCACGTATTTGGAGGGTCTCAGAAGTCACCAGAAAAAAGGACGGGTGTTTTAATTGAATTTATCACGGTTAAAATGGAGTTTGAAGTTAGTAATGGGTTTGTATAGGAAGGTCCTGGAAGGGGGGAAAATATCTAAATATTTCGAAAAATATCTAAATACTGAATGAAGAAATTCAAAAACTGTCCTGGGAAATAGCAGATTTACAATAGCTCACAATGCGTCGCGTCTATTTTCAAATGGCCAAAATGTATATAGGGCTGAAGTGGTTGATGTATAGGTAATCAAAATATACAAAGTAATTAGTAACTAAGTTATCAAATAATTGTAGTGGAGTAAAAGTACAATATTTGCCTCTGAGATGTAGTGGAGTAAAAGTAAAAGTATTGGAAATTAATACTCAAGTAAAGTAAGCAATTTACCCCGAGTGAGAGGACATTATGCTCTCATAATGTCCGCAGTGAGGGTGTTATCGGACGAGGCGCAGCCGAGTCCGATAACACCCTCACTCAGGACATTATGAGAGCATAATGTCCGACCCCGAGTGGTAAATAGCTTTTCTACCACTTTTTCCCGTATACATGAAAGAAAACACATAGTTGTAACTTGCAAGGATCTTAAGTTACAATCATTATTGCCTATAAAACTTCCGCGAGACAGCAGATACGCCAGATAGTTCCACAAACAACATCTTCTACTCACCAACAGATGGCGCCAACTCCATACTAATCCATGCGTCTAGCTTACAGCTAAGCTAACGTCAGTTAGAAGTACCGTTCCGGCCGTAAATAGAGGCTGTTCGCTTCCAGAAAGGCATAGGTTCAGAGAAAAGGGGCTTTAAAGTTGGCGGATTGCATTGGATCCAAATAAATCGGCGACTATAGCATGCACGTTAGTAAACATAGGACCGTTGCCACCGTCATTTGTTGGTTGGGGGAAAGGTGTTCCGACTACCTCCTGAAGTCCCCGGATGTACACTGAGGTGCATTGATCTCGGACAAGTCCTCATACAACTTTGCGGCAGTTGTTTTGTCATAACCTCCGGAATTTAGCCAATCAGAATCCAGTATTTGAACACGTGACTAGAAAAAGTGGTAGAAGTACAAATACCGGTATCAGCTTGGCTGCAGCCTGGTAGGTACCAGGGCCAAAGGTCCAGACGAAGATCTTCCTGTCCACCAGCAAACCTCCACAGTAACAATGAGCGGGCCGCTGGCACGATGTTGGCGGACGGCACGTGTCTGCCCAGCGGCCAGGCCGAAGTTCTGGCCCGCCTTGAGGCCCTGAGCTGGGGTGTGGGGGGTGGGGGGTCTAGGAAAAAAATAAAAACAATATTACATCTGGACCAGTGCCCCCTGGTGGTTAAATAACGGACGCTCCCTAAGAGGCTTTCAGCTTTCAGGAAGTAGACATAAATACACAAGGAAGACAAACCTGCACATTATAACCCCACCAGGTGGCCTATTATATATATTTTTTTTTATTCTTTTTTATAAATTTGTATCCCACAACTTTGTAACCTATTTTTCACCCAGTGCCAATTGCCTATGTAATCCCTCTGCCGTGCCTGGGGAGACAACGGACTGACCTCATGCTTCCTTCTATGCATGAGGAGTCCAAGTTGCTTCTTATCACCGGACAGTGGAGATTTCCCTGGTTTGGATGTAGCGCGTGGAAGGAACACCTTATTCCAACCAGTTCCTTTCCCCTCCATCAGGCGCCCCGGCTGAGACATTATTGAGACCAGGATGACTGCATGTTTTTGTGAGGGTATCAACCCTAGGAGACACGGGGAGAACATGCAAACTCCACACAGAAGGGCCCTGTAGCCAACCCCACCTAGGGTGTGGGCGCTGATGACGCAGAGGGAGGAACACGCCGCCAGTGCCCACAGCGTCCCCCGGCGGGAATCGAATCCAGGACCTTCTAGCTGTGAGGCGAAGCGCTAACCACTGCGCCACCGTGCCCCCCACCAGGTGGCCTATTAGAAATTCTAGAATAATGTTAACTTCATAGACACATACAAAACACTATGGCTCCACCTATTACTATTATGTTAGCCTCCCTACTGATTATTATGTCATGTTAATTTAATTGCAAATTAACATCATTGCATTCACATGCAAGATAGGCCTACCAGTAGGCCTACATAATTGTGAAAAATATATATCCTATTATTATAATAAAGATATGAGATAAAATCATTATGCAAACCAATGTAGAATTGTCTTACCAACAACAAAACACAAACGCGGCTTCACTGCTAGCTTGCAGAAAATTCCCAAGTAGAATAAAAAGAAACAGCAGCAGGCTGAAGTCTGAAGAGGGAACGTCGGCGCTATGCTGGCTGGTGCACCGCGGAACCCTTCTGCGGGGCAATTTAGCAAAGACGGAAGGTTTTAGGAGTTGCACAGTGACCTGGACTCTGTCAAAAAGATAGGATAGGTGCTGCTGGCCTGCATCTTACCTGCCGAGTAAGCTCTATTATGGCTAATTATTTATGAATAACAATGACATGAAATGGAAGTCGTCTTGGTTATGCATGTTTAAAAGTAAGGTTGTGTTGACAGCGTAACTTAATGGAATATATCCTGGTTGAGGGATGGACTTTGAACAGGGGCTAATTCACGTTATTGTTTATGATACAAACACCATCAAACATTAAGTAACTAGGAGTGAAGGCAGGTTACTCTCTGGCTGGGTTGTCATTGGATATCGGTGTGTGAAGGGATCTTGTAATGTTATCTTGTAACGTTAGAGCTTCTTGGCAGAATTAACCGCTCGTGAATTGATTGTTCATCCAATTACCCAGCCAGCTGGGCCAACCAGTCTTTCGTGTAAACATTCAACATGTCTTTCGTGTGTAAACCATTAAACATTGATTCAACCATACTACGTACAGGTGAATGATGAAATCAGTCAGGAAGAAGGTATCGTTAAGCTTGAAGCTTATGTGTTGTTGTGCGTGTAGCAATTTCTGTTTCTTTGTAATGTTTACTACGCCATAATGCTTTAAGCTTTGCAGTACACTTGTCTGAATTAGTTTCAACTGGAAAATCTAGGACAATATTTCACTTAAAACACATAAATCTAGGGACAGCCAGGCAGAGTAAGTGAAATTGTAATTAGTTTAGGTCTATTTTAGACTGTTTTGCACTTTAGAAGGATTATCCTCTTGACATATCCAGTATCCAACAAATGAATCATGGTGGGCATATACATTATGCTGCTAATCAGCTGGATTAACATGTCAGAGGTCCATGGTTTATCAAGAATGGTTGGTTATGGTCTAACATGGTGCAGATTTTAGTAACAGCTGGAACAAAAATACCGCAGGCTAGTTTAAATCGAAACCAGCCTGCGGCAATTTAATTTATTTTGAATTGCTTGTGAACGCAGCAACATATTTGCAGAATGGCTGTGAGGAATGTACACCTAAGGCTGGACATGAAAACTACAGACGGAAGTGTCTTAACCCGAAGTACAGGAAGTCCAAGGCTACAGGACGTTCTGGTTGGCTGGGGCCTCCCCCTGCACTTCCTGTACTTCCAGTTAGACACTGTTGGCAGTAGTTCTTTTGAAATTAAAATAAAACTGGGAACAAAAGAGTTTAAACACCTACTGTGTGCAGAGACATCAGCCACTTCGGAGTGTAAACAAGTCAGCACAACAGAAATCCGAAACATTTCACTATAATATATTGACCTGAAGTGTGGCTTCATCTGTTTGTGTAAAACGAGATGAGGGCTGGCAACTCACTTTTAAATGCTCCAAATTTTATTTACGGCAAACGGCAGCACATGCGACGCCAGGGTTTCCTGCAGGAAAAAGTCTTGACCAGGGGGGGATCTCATGGCGCACGCGCAAAGCGCGTGCGCCGAAATTTTTTGATAATTAATTAATTAATTCGAGTAATTAATTCACTTAATTTTTAATATTAATTCTTATTTTTCCCCTATAAAAAACACATGAATGTGCCCATGATGACGGAAAACACAACTACATGCTATCATCCACATTTATTCAACATTGAATAACTTATATTGCCGGTTCGCCACCAAAGGGTTAAAAAAATAGTGTGCACGCTGGTGTACGAATTCGTGCACAGATGATGCACTATGCATGTACACGCTTTTCACAGCTTTCAAACAAAAAAATCCGCTTGGAAATCCGTTCAGGCATTCAGGAGATACCAGCCCTTATGTTTTCTTCAAATGTAAACAAACATGGCTGCCATGTTTGAAAGATAGGGTTGGTATGGGGGTTAAACATGCAATTTCGCGATCGCGATCATGCCTAGTACATTGTTGGAGGTCCAAAAAGTTTTTTTGAAAAAAAAAAAAAAAAAAATTTTTTTTTTTTCTTTTTTTTTATACCCTTGGGGGAGCGGGGGGGTTTTCTGGCCTGTAAAGTGCTGCAGGAAACCCTGGACGCTTTGACATTTTTTTTTTTTTTTTTTTTTATACCCTTGGGGGGGCGGGGGGGTTTTCTGGCCAGGCGGGGCGCCTGGCCTGTAAAGTGCTGCAGGAAACCCTGGACGCTTTGACACTGTTTGTGTCCCTTTCCTTCCCTTGGAGGTCTCCAGCATGGCCCAGGCAGACGGCAGGGTGCTGGTTCTGGGTGCACTGGCTGGGGTTGCCGGTATCAGCTTGGCTGCAGCTTGGTACCAGAGCCAAAGGTCCAGACGAAGATCTTCCTGTCCACCAGCAAACCTCTACAGTAACGATGAGCGGGCCGCTGGTACGATGTTGGCGGACGGCACGTGTCTGCCCAGGGGCCAGGCCGAAGTTCTGGCCCGCCTTGAGTCCCTTATTCAGTGCGTTTCGGAGCTGAAAGATGAGATGAAGGCATTGAAGAACGCTCTGCCCACGCTGCAGGACCACGTGAGGGATGAGCTGAGAGGTCGTAGCTTGGCGGAGGGAGCCGCCGGAGCCCTGCACAGGAGCACGCCCACGCGCAGGAAGAGGGCTGCACGGAGCCGCTCTGGAGTCAGAGCTGAGGGTCAGAGTTCAGAGGAAGCAGAGAGCGAAGGCGGGTGAGTACCCTAAAACAGTGGTGTGTGCAAACAGTGCAGTACGATATGACCCATCAAAATTAGACCAATCACAGCTCAGGCCGCATGACATCATGAGACGGACCACAAACCACGAATGAGCAGTCTGTGTACAACCAAGGAAGATCAAAGAAGGAATGGACACCGACGTCATTTTAGGCTCCATGGCCATCCGCCATGACACTTTGGGTGGCGGAAGTGGCACCTGAGGTTCGGTGAATAACATTAGCGTCTATGAGCTTCGGCTGGGACAGCTCATGAACAAAAAATTATTCTGAACGATAGAGACCTTTATAAAACACTCAGCTCAGGAATATAAAAGAAAACATGTCACACATTGTTTTGTGCTGTGTTGCTTTTCGGTGAGTACACTGTATAACATTATAGAGGCATCTAAAGAGCACAATTTGCGTTTCTGAACTAGATAGTATCGCGAGACTCTCCACCATTCCCTGTCTGGAATCCAAATCTCGCGATAGCTCCGAGACAGAAACAGCCGCCGCCGCTGTTTAGCTGCCTCAATAACATTATGTACCGTGCACATCGAAAAGCAAGTGATTGTAAAAATACCTGTGGTATGTCTTTTTTTTATATTCCTGGAGCGATTATACAACAAAGGTCTCAATCGTTCAGAATTATTTTTTGTTCATGCTCTGTCCCAGCCGAAGCTCATAGACGCCAATGTTATTCATCGAGCTTCCGTTGCAAGTTCCGCCACCCAAGTGTCATGGCGCATGGACCGTGGTGTGCCAACTTCCGGGTGGGTGTCTTCTCCTTCTTTGAGCCTTCTTGTGTACAACCAGGAAATGCCAAAGTGAGCGTGTAAATGTTGTTCATCATAGTTGAAAATCTAGGCATGATCTCTTAATTACACATTTTTTTTTTTTTGTGAAGCAGTTTTGTACTTACTGTTAGAGGGCAGGCCTAGGTGATATTGGAGACATAAACCGTGACCACACTAGTTAATATCAATATTGAAAGATTATATAGGGACGTCCTCAGCGTCCTCAGACTTAGCCTTTAGTATTTTGGTTGTTTCTATAACTTTCATTATCTTAGCCAGATTACTGTGTGATAAAAATAATCCCATTGTTATTTAGGAGCAGCTGTTTGTATCCTAATCATGGATCTCTAGATTCTCTACTGTATAGTATTACTGTACGTACTGCTTTTTTATAGGTCGTCTATTTTTGGTGAATATTCCCCCAGAATAGGGATTGGTATTCTCATTGATCGGGCTGAAACCTTGCCCAAGTCAAACTACATAGATATGTTAGATGACTACTGTCATAGAGGACTGACATCATGAATTATGTTCTTTCGTGGTGGTCATGAACGATATTCCATCCCCAAGCCCCTTTCGTAAGTGGTTGTAGACTACTACTGAGAGCCGGTTCTTTTGCTGTCTAAATGCAAATATCTGGTTAGAGATTAGGCAGAGACATGACTCGACACACAGAGAAAGGAAGAATTAATTCTTCCTGAATTACAGTGGAAACATATTTTACAAAGGAGTGTGGTGTGGGAGGTAAACAAGGGAGGTAGCACAATGCTTTGAAAAGACATAAATCAAGGTTGACCTACTGTACAGTATGCATGTCAATGAGATCGGAGTAGATGAAGATCACGTTACACTGCCATCGGTGAAGGAAAGCCGGTGGTATAAAAACACAGTAGGACCCAAATGGCAATGTTGAAATTGCCTAATATGTTTTGCAGTCAAAAACCCTCCTGCAACTTTTAATCTTGTAAAATATAATGGCACAAAGACAAGTATTCATTTTGCTCAAGTTGTAAAAACTGTAGGGGAAAATAATTGTACTCAAATCATGTAAGCCAGTGTCCTATCATTTGATGAATTGATTATTATGATTAACCGTGTCACCAGCAGTGGCGGAAAAAGTATTCACATATTTTACTTAAGTAAAAGTATCAATATTGCAATATAGAAATGCACTGTTACAAGTAAATGTCTGGATTTCAGAATGTACTCGAGTAAAAATGTTGGCATCAAAATGTTTTTTCCCAAAAAAGTATACAGAAAGAGTTAAAAGTTATGTGGCCACACTCCCAGTTCATTAAGTATGCATGGGTGGCATGGTGGGTGGTGACCCAGCTGATATAGCCACACCCCACAGTGTTGGGTGAATGGCAATTGAGGAGGAGTTGATACTGTGACACACTTAGTATCTGTGTTTTTTTAACTGACACTTTTGACCACAAGGGGCAGCCTCCAAGAGAAAACAAACAAATACTAAGAGAATACATCATTTCTCAAAAAATAACACATCAGGGGGTCTAATGAAGTACTTTCAACCTCCTAGACACATGAAAAACAGAAAAAGTACAAAACTATGGCACCACCTCTTTAAAGCACCAAAAGTAAAAGTACAAAATATTTACTAGTATCTAAAGTGTTCAAATAAATGTAGTGGAGGAAAAGTGCAATATTTGGATCCGAGATGTATTGGAGTAGAAGTAAAAGTATTGGAAATTGGAATTACTCAAGTAAAGTACAAATACCTTAAAGTTGTACTTAATTACAGTACTTAAGTAAAGGTACTTTGTTATTTTACACCACTGGTCACCAGATAGATTCATCCAACATCATCAGGGTCAACTTGATATGTAAACTTATGTTTTAGATCAGTATTTTAAGTCATGTGCCCGTTTGGCATTGCCAGCTGCCTGACTTGCTTATTTTCTGTGGCTAAATGTGAGGTATGAATCTGCCTCAGGTGTTGGAGAGAGCAGCGCGAGGAATCTTGTGCCACATGCCCAGTCATCCTCCTCCTATCCACAGCCAAATACCTTGATCACACGCCAACTCAAAATAACATAAACAACAGATGTCTCTCCTTAGAATGGACTGCCACTTTAAATCTCGTCTTGTGAAAACAAATATTGGCAGTTAGGTGACAATCATTAACCCATTAATATCTTTAGCAGTCAGGCAGGCTTAAGCTTTTTTCTCTTTTGGACAGGGGCAAGGTGTCTTCTCAACACTCATTTCATAAATTGTATCAAACCTGGGAACGAGACAAATGCAGTTTTGGTCCTTGTACGGTATGTTGCCTCAGGGGATCTAGACTAGAGTGCTGGTTCCAATTGTGGGTCCTTCATTTTGTTTTTAATTATTCTTATTTCAAAATATTTTCAAAAAACATTCCCAAGTCATTTCATGAATAAATAAAAAATCTGGAGCTAAAAAGCGATCTGCAGATCTACAGTATGTGACGATCTTTGGCAGGGTTTCATACATCTCCTGACTACTGACTCGACCAATTAAAAAGCTGAGCCCTACCTGCATTGGCAGCGCAGTCAGGGATGAGGTGTGTAATGGGCCCTAGATCAGAGCTATGTGGTTCCTCCCCACCTCCGCTCCGTGTTTATACACAGCAAAATTCTGAGTGTGACTTTAACTCTTGTTTTATTATAACTCTGAATGTGTTAGCAATAGACCCATGAGGATACTTTATTAACTCTCAGGTCTTTTTTGCTGCGTACCCTGGCAGCAATCAGCTATTCTGCTGGGAGCAATTTTGTGTAACAACATAACTGAACAGGCCAACTGAACAACCAGAGTACCTGGAATAATCAATCAGATTTTTTTTAATTATGTTTTAAAGTTATACTATGTAACTTTTTTTATAAAACATATCTTAAAATTGTCCTAACTATTAAATCGCTAAAGTTTTAGACCCCCCACTCTGTTAATTTCAGCTCCCAAAGCCTTTTCTTTATATGTGTTCTACTGAGCCCTGGTGGCCGTGACCGGGGCTGTTTTTCCCGGCAAAATTACCCGTCATATGCATCATTCTGTACACGTGTCTCCCTACCGGCCAATCAAAGCCCAGATCATACACTGCTGAGCTCTTCAGGAAGTACACTGCAGTGTTTACACTGGGCTAGGAGTCTAGCATGTAACTCCCCAACCGAGGCTCGTAGAGGGACACGAAAGACCTCTATGGATAGGTCTCGGCGAGGCGAGGCGGACGCGGTGGTCTGAATGCCCGGTCCACGGCGAAAAACGGCCGAAAAAAGCAGACGCGACCGCGGTTTGCTCTACTGCTACTGACCACTAGTTGAGCAACTTACACAGTATAGCTTTAAGAAGCACATTGTAGCCCCTGGCTACAAGGATGGAGTATTTGTGCGGGAGACACGTGCCATATGTGCCAAACATATTATGTTTGGTCAAATGGTATGTTTTAGCAGTGGTTCCCAAACGTTTTAGCCTGTGACCCAAAAGAGAAATTAGACATTTTCCCAGGACCAAAACTAGTGAAACAGCAGATCTACAAGCTCACAACGTGTCGCTTCCCACATTGCACAGACTTTGCCTGTGTTCCCTATCCCTGGGATTAAATGCAATGCAACAGAGACATAAAAAGAAAACCCTGTGTGCACTATGTTTGAACAGGGGTCATATCAGCTCAAACCTCTCCCCTCTGTAAACATCACTCTCCCCATTTGTTGGAGAGGCAGACAGAAGCGTGAAGAGACTGCCCTCTAGCAGCCAACAAGCCCAGTTCTTGATTGGCATGCATCGGCCCTCATCAAACGCTCTTAATTACAGTCCGCGTTATTATGCTTTAAGAGAAATCAAATCACGCACACACCTTGCGGTAATTGAAGAGCCTTTTCCCCGCGCTCTGTTATTTGTACGAGCGGAGGGTGTGGGGTTTTAGTGGGAAAAGGTGCAGTGAAGAAATTCCACCCCCTTAGGGAATGCCTGGCGTTCAACCAGAGAAACCAATTACACCCCCTAATCCTCACATCCATTTAAAGGGCTCTCCATGTCTGTTTGGACTGTCTTGGAACTTGTTGGGAATCATGGCATAATATCTCCATGCTACATTCTCTTATGTAACTAAGAACCATGATGGTAAGGGTGGGGCAATCCGTGTTGCTAAGTACTGTGCTGTTTTATTGCTTTTTGATTCAAATAAATTGCCTTAAAAATATGGCACGGATTTGTGTTAGGGAAGCATTTTGCTTTGCTTGAAAAGTTGAATTACAGGTCAGTTTGACTTCAGTGTCTGCAAATTGTTGAATGTAAACAATCCTCTTATAGACTCAGTCTAAAACTGATGTCACATGCTGACAATTATCATCAAAGAGTACATTTCAGAATGTGTGGAATATAAACTTCACTCCAGTAAATCACATACATAAACAAAGTTATGTATTTATGTGGCAACTACAGGGGCATGTACTAGGGATGGTACGATATGCAAATTTCATATCACGATTATTGTGACCAAAGAAATCGCGATTTAACTCATTAAATGCCAGGCCCGAGTTTCCCGAGTTATTTCAGTACCCCCAGGATGCCACGGCCCGAGTTTCCCGAGTTGGCAGCCATTTTGAATTTTGAATCCAAGCGGATTTTTTTGTTTGAAAGCTGTGAAAAAGTACTACACATATGGTGCATGATCTAGGCATGGGCGTGCACGATCCGTGCACTAAAAATTGATCCGTGCACTAGAAATTTAGGAACGTGGCATCCTGGTACTTGGCGGCCATCTTGAAAAGGCAATGAATGTATCATTTATCAAGATAATCAAAATATCCCCAACATCCATTATCTTGGGAACATTTGCCAAAAAATAGCAGATCTACAAGCTCATCTACAAGCTCACAACGCGTCGTGATGCGTTGTGAGCTTGTAGATCGGCTATTTTTTGGCAAAGAGACTGAAAAAAAAAAGACTGTATCAAGTATGTAAAGTATGTATATTATAAGTATGTTTTACCAATAGAGGGTTTAAATGGTACCCGATATGCTGCTCGGCAAATAAAAGGTGAATTGATCGCAGTGCATGACGGAGGACGATATCACGATAAATTAAATCTCCACGATTCGATTATCGAGTGTTTTTTATCACGATGATATCACTTATCGTCCCATCCCTAGCATGTACAGATTGGCCTCTTACTGTAAATGAACGGAGCTCTGCTTATTTTACTGGAGGTGAATGTTTTTTCAAGCTTCATACTTTTCCAACCTGTGTTTGGAAACTGGCTTTCTAGTTCTATTAGAGCAAATTGCCGTTTATTCATGTAATAATCTTAGTCATCATATTTTTTTTCAAACCAGCTTTGTCTGGCATGTTTGTAAAGATATCCCAACTGTGACCATTGCTTGGTGTACTTGCTGATTAGATGGGTCTTGCTCAAACATGAGTCTGTGTGCACTCACTACACTACAGTACTTACTGTATGTGCTGTAGCAGCACTCTTAATGTGTACCAATAGCAGATCTACAGCACTGTACAAATTTGCGATGCATCAATAAATGGAGCGAGCGGCACCGTGTTACGATATCGCGATAATCAAAATATTCGCCACAACCATTATTCTGGGGCAGAAAGTTTGCCAAAAATAGCAGATCTACAAGTCACTCAGACCCAAAACGTAGATATTGTCGTTGAAATTTTCCACACACACTCCTTGCCTGCCAAACCACAACCTTCAGGACCCCCGCACCTCCACGGACCCCCAGGGACCCCCTACCACTGCCACCAAATAGTGCAAAAATGACCAAATCAACACCCCAACTGGGCTGCTCACGGGGAATTCCCGGGGACCACAGACTCCTGCTGCTCCAACAGTCCTTCACCTTCATTGGTTTAACTTTGCCCCGCCCCCTCCCCTCATTGGCCAAAACTTTATTTGGCTTTACTCATCAACCGTTTGGCGTACAAACTTGTGGGTGGTGTCAATTGACTTGATTAAGAGTCCTTCACCTTAATTGGTTTAACTTAGCCCCACCCCCTCCTCTGATTGGCCCAAACTTTATTTGGCTTTACTCATCAACCGTTTGTCGTACACACTTGTGGGTGGTGTCAATTAACTTCATTAAGAGTCCTTCACCTTAATTGGTTTAACTTTGCCCCGCCCCCTCCTCTGATTGGCCGAAACTTTATTTGGCTTTACTCACAACCGTTTGTCGTACAAACTTGTGGGTGGAACCAATTCCACTTACAGGCCTCTTTGTGTATACTGTGACCTGACGGTCGCTTATCTCCCGATTAGGGAGTCTTACTGGTTATTTTTATTATTACAAAACATCGGTTAAACATCGGCAATCGGTGGTCTAGCACTCACCATCGGCAAACATCGGCATCGGTCAAAAAATGTCATCGGTCAGGCTCTAAAAAAGACTGAATCATTTCCAGGTCCGTTTTTTACCAATTATAGAGGGTTTAAGTGGTACTGGATATGCAGCTCGACAAATAAAAGTTGAATTGATCCCAGTGCCACTGAAAAGTAGAGAACTCCAAACGCTTGCCCAATTCACCTTTCATTTGTCACAACAGCTTCCTCAGTGCTACCTCTACAAGTAAAGAGGCCATCAATCACCTTGACTGTGTGCCAAGCTGTCAGAGACTTCATTTAAATGTCTCTTGTAGGAACTTGTAAATCCTCCAACAGTTCCCACTGCAGTTTATTCACGTCACGCCGCTGTAGCTCAAGGACATTATAACACACCCCCCGCCCCCCGCTCTCTAAATAATACCATTTATGCTGCTGGCTAGTTGTTGATTTAAGCAGATCAGTTTTGTTTAACAAGAGGCATGTCTGATCATCACACACAGAAATAGTTTATAAAGAGAAAAAGGAACTCATTGTCTGTTTTGGGATTAAACGCTTCTTGCCTAATTGTTCAAATGATGTCACGGTGGTGTTGAGTGTCCAAAACAGACTCGCTCAAATTTCTCCACTAAATACATTACATTACGGACCCCCTTGAAAACGTTTTGGAAACTAGAACAAATATTGTGTGCATAAGTCATTCCTCTTAAACAGAATTTGCCATAACCTTGGTCAGTCTGACATATCTGGAGCATAACTTCAATCACCCACAGTTGCTACACACTTACACAGGCTGGCTTTCCTACTGTAGGCTCCTCCAGGTGCATCATTTACAGAAAGGTTCTCATGCTAAAAAAAACTCTCAAACTAGGCTTTGCGTTGATTTTCTGAATCTGATCTGAGGGACCCCTGCAAATGGTTGCACACAGAGTATCTCTGTTCTGTTCCAAAAATGCAACTGGGCTTAATTCATGTTAGATTAAAAAAAAGGAGGAAAATTTTATGCTTCTGTGGTAATTCTCAGCACGAGACGTGAACACGCTGGCGGCCTTTGTCGGTTGGCTCTGTTCCTCCTATCAATTCCAGTGTTTTGCTGAAAAACTAGTACTGTAGGCCTCACGTCCCCACCCCCCATGCACGCGCGCACACACACACACACACACACACACACACACACACACACACACACACACACACACACACACACACACACACACACACACACACACACACACACACACACACACACGCACGCATTGCTTGGGGGATAAAGCTTTGTAAGAAACTCACACCATGTCAGTGACATTGATATTTCTCACCTATGTTTCTTTTTCATTCAGTTATAAGTACAGGCGTCCCTCTCTCCACCCTGTTTATGTATATTGTTGGATGTTCTTGCCCTCAGGCAAGTTTCATTACGAGCCTAAGCCTCCTTTGTGTACAATAAGTTTCTTGTGCAGAGGTGATATCTGAGGGCAAAGACCTCATTATGCAATGCAGTACCAACCTGTCCT
Organism: Nannobrachium achirus; assembly: GCF_963921795.1. Classification (NCBI taxonomy): domain Eukaryota; kingdom Metazoa; phylum Chordata; class Actinopteri; order Myctophiformes; family Myctophidae; genus Nannobrachium; species Nannobrachium achirus. Next base: position 19,063,701 of record NC_137833.1, read on the forward strand.
TTTGAGGGACAAATCACAGTATCTCCTGATAAACCTGCTTCCCCAGTGCAGACGAGAGCTGTCAATGGCACCTGTCGGTAACAACTTGAGAGTAATCTGGTGTGAAAGAAGAAACAACGCAGTGATTTATTGCGTCGTTGTAGCGCTGATAATGTCACAACCCGTCTGTCACAGATGAACGCCACCTAATTGTTCGTCATCATGTTCATTTGTTGTTGTGCATGCCATTACTTATCACAACAAACAGGGGGCATAGTCTGCGCCCGGCTGGTTTCATGATGTCAAGGTGAAGTGAAACCCGATGATGTCACCACCACATGGCCGGTTCAGCAGCTGATCTGTGGGAAGCAGGGGAGGATTGGAAGGTGTCTCTTACAGATTTGATGTTGGTCCAGCCTGCCATTGTTATTTTGCAGAGTTTCAGTGACCTTTCCCCAAGCGGTACACAGGCTGAATGAGCCGGGGCTGAATGCTCCGAGGCCCAACGATGTTGGGATGGTAACTGTTCACCAGGTTTGTTTTGAAGGATGTAACCATGGTGCCTGGCACTGCTAAACTCCCTAGAAAGAGTGCCTCATTCCCCCCAGGGTCCTTGCATATTCAATGGCCAACCTCCCTTGGTGAGTGCTCACAGCATGTTGAAATGGATGGAGAAGAGTCCTTTGGAGTCTTGGAGATTGGTTTAGCTCATGTTGTTTACCAATGAAATGAGTACAAAGGACCCCGATGTAAACAAGCCCTTGTGCTCCTATTAACCTCGCATCACCAGACTTTTCACCTCGGAGGAAAGTCTTGTATTCGTTTTAAACGGGCCATGTGATCCGGTCTTGGTGTGGCCTAAACCTGAGACGGGAAGACCGGTCCCTGATGACCCTGAAACTCTGAACCTTGAGCATAAAGTCAGACATTGATTTGAATGTCAACTCCCCCTGCCAAGGTGAAATAATGGAAATCAAATGCAATCTTCTTTGGGAGACTGAGACGTACTGTACTTGGCATTGATTGAAAGCTTATTTTGTGATTGTTTTGTTTTCTAGACTGTTTATTTTTCTTTACTTTACATTTGGGTACAGTCAGACATAATCACTTTAAGGATAATGATGACACAGTCAGTCACACACACATTCACGGATGTACCTTTGTACACACTCTGTTGATTATGAGCTGTGGAACGGTGTGACAGGAATGCGCTGATCAGTCAGTTACTCTGCTGCGCTCCTTTCTCTCACCACCTCCATTGAGTAAACAACTGTGGAGAGTTAAAGAGAGAAGAGTACTGAATGAATGAAAGGACATGAATGAATTCGCGATTGAATGGATGAATGACGAAACTCAAATTATGCGACAGTTTGGCCAAATGTCGTCCAAAAGCCTTATCCATCCGTTCACTGTAGCATACAACGCAGGCAGACAAAGAGGGAGAATAAAGCATCGAATTTTACAGCCATTTTACAGACAAAAGCATGCCCATTTAGATTTATTTAAGACAGCCTAGTCCTAGATTACCTGTAAACAAACTTTCCAATGAATAGTTGGAGTGTCTGCCTACACTGTTTGGAGTTTACCCCGCAGTCAGACAGGACGAGAAAGCGAAATAGGGACTACAATATACTATCAACAGTATGTGGATATTCTGGTGGCAAATGATGGCATAAACCCTAAGCCATCCTGCTGTTATGGGTTAGATCATTGGATCCCAAACTTTTTAGCTTGAAACCCAAAAGAGAAATTAGACATTTGACTGGGAGTCGGGACCCAAACTAGTGAAAACAGCAGATCTACAAGCTCACAACGCGTTGCTTCGCGCCGCATTGTGAGCTTGTTGATCGGCTATTTTCACTACTTAAACATTTGTTTTCTAATTTATGGTATTTCTTAGATTTTTCTTTCATTTCTTCATGAAATTACTGAAAAAATCATAGAATTTTGTTTTTTAATATTTTTTGGGAATGTTTTTTGAAAAAGTTTTCAAATAATTTAAAAACAGAATGTAGGAAACAAGAATTAAGGGACTCGTAAAAATGTGTCCACGACCCACAAATGGGTCCCAACCCAGTGCTTGGGAACCAGTGGGTTAGCTCAGTCATCCTTTTCGCACCAAATCACTGGATGTGCGTGAGGTAGAGGTCGATGGCTCAAGAACGTGCTTTGTTTCCCATAGTTTGCCTGTGTGTGTGCAGAGGGATTAGGAGTCTTCCTTTCAAGCAAATAGGCTTTAAAACAACAAGCGCTGGGAGTCTATGAGCTAACAGGCCAGGCCTGTCGGCCACAGAAATGGTAGGTGAGATTGACGTCTGTAATCCCCACAGAAAGCATTTCTCTGACTGGGTGTGCCTACGTGTAGCTGACTTCAGTCGGTTTAAGCACAGAGGAAAAGAATAGGCCTCTAGCAATGACATTTGTACTTTTCAGGTCATTCATCTTAAAATGTTTACCTTTTAATTTAAAAAAAAAAAGTAGAAATTCCCTCATGCACCCCTCATAAGGTCATGCACACTGCTGCGTTTTTTCGGCCGAATATCAGAGCGCGACAGCGCATAAATAAAGAAATCAACCTCACGTTATGTCAATCACGTTTGCACACTGCCGCCCGTTTCGTATAATTTATTTTCGGACCACTGGGTCCCTTGCTCTCTTTCTGTCTCCCCTTGTCCTGAAAAACGCATTTCGCAATGAGAAAACGCAGCATTGTGCAACCAGTGTTTACCCTGATCTTTGTCATTATTGTTTGTCTCAATATAGAAGATGCATGTTTTAGTGGTATTGGGAGAAGCTGTGATTGATCTGAGCCAGAAGCGTTCTTTCCTTACCACACGCCACACTGTTGCGGTGTTCTCTTGATTTGTTGCCCATGTCAGCCACGTTTTACTTGACAGCGTTTTTTTTTTTCTTCTTTTGACTGAAGAAAACACCTCTGTAGCTCAAGAGGCCCAGACTCCTTTAATCACATCGGTGTGGGATTGAAGGGAGGAGTCTGGAGGAAGCCTCTGGCACGGCAGCACCTGTTAGTCCCATAATGTTTCTGCCACAGCAGCCCGCTCTGACACATCCCAGCCAGGACCACTCGCACCCCGAAACATTCCCTTAACCACTGATGACGCATGTGTTGCCACTGCCAACGCTTAATAAAGGCCTTTCATATTTTCATTTACCCCCACGTCTTTCATTTCTACCCGACTACGGCATTAATGCATAATTCTTTTTACGGTGTGTGTTTAAGTGGTAGCTTTGGGTGTTAGAATTTACTTAGGGTAGTTGAAAGGAGGCCGTAACACACATGAGTACGAACATCGCGTGCCTCGTCCCAGGCCAACAAGTCTGCCTTTGTGCATTAGAAAAGCCTTCAGGTATCTACCTTAAGACGTCGAGACTTTCCAACAAACAATTAAGTGACCCCCCTTGTGTAAGCAAACTTTTGGCGGTTTGCATGTAGACATACTGTACAAGTGTACAGACTAGTGCTGATCCATTATTGTCAATGTCTGGCGGGATGTGTGGGGTGGGGGGCTGGGGAGGGTGTGCGTAAAAGCTACTCGTTAAGACTTGATTATGATGGCTCTTAGTCATCACAACACAGATGCCTCAGGAGAGTCTTATTTCATTCCACACACAAAGGGAAGGAGATGTGTTTTAAGTTCAGTGATTGCGACCCAAGCTGTGTTTTTATGATCATAGGGAGAACTGGTAAATGTATTGGTGCACAGACTGCACACCCTAAGCCAAGTGTCATCTTGTGGTTATTGCAGAATCACGTCACATTTATTTTTTGTAATGAACATTCAGGTCATGTTCAGTGCATGTCAGTGAAGTTGACTCATGTATGATTTAAAGTGATTGAGTGCATGTTTTTTCCTTGTTTGTGCTAAAGAAAGTTGCTTCTGTTTTTCAGCTACATAACTGCCCTGACAGACTCTGAGGGAGAGGAGTCAAATGAAGAAGGTCAGAGTGGGGAGGAAGAGCCTGCGGACGAGCTGTCCATACTTCTCAATAGGATTGACGCTCTTCATGAAGGCACTGAATCCGACAAAAGAGAAAGCCTCAACACGTTGCTGGAGAAGCGAGAGGAGGTGAGTTGAATGTTGACACATTATTATCAGCAGTATATCCAATTTCAAAATGGCAGGTCTCACAGTCCTTGGCATTATGATCTTTTTCTTTCATTCTTTTGAAGTAATCTTTCTCCCTAGTTTGGACAGAATTCAACGTTTCTATGGCGACTTATCCGTGCCTACTGTGATGTTCATGACATTAGCCCCAGCCTGGAGGAAAAGAAGACCCACGCAGAGAATGGTAATCTCTCGTTTGTATTCCTTGTTCCCCAAGCTTCCCACAATGGGTAAACCCCAAATTATTGGCTTATTAACAGCCGAGCAACAAGGGTGTCTGTATCCCCTAAACAGACCAGAGAGATGGATTGCTGATGGGGTGCACCACACCTACTACCAGCTCCCAGTACTTACTTGCACTCCTAGTTACCCAAGCATACGATGAGCTGGCTGGCTGAGCCACCTGAGCTCTGGGTACTGATGATGTTTAATCATAATTTGGATTTATATATTAATGCTTACAGTATACAGTGCTGTCTATTTTAGGTTGCTGACAGCCCAACAGCAACTCCTCTAGAGCTGCTTACAAGGTTGATGTACAAATAATGTGTGCACTGCTATCCATGACTGTAGATTTTGTATGATTTTACAATTACCTCCCACGGTGCTTTTAAAAGCCGGTTTTAATAACGTTCCACGCTCTTCGCGCCTTGAGTTACACTATAACAATATGTAGACCACAATGACCTTTCTCTTAAACAGAGGCAGCTGTGTGAGCGCACTGAAGTTCAGACTGGATTGACCTGTTTTTCTATAATCCTTCCTCATTAATGTGCCTTTAATTAAGGCTGGTCAGGTGCTTTCCTCAAAGATACCATTGTGAAAGGTGTTGATAATGTTGGAGATGGGCCTATTTAAAGCAACAGGGCACCGTCTACCTAATGACGTTGGTATTAATAGAGCAAGTGAAATGAGACTGTCGCCACTGAGTGATGAAGGATTTAAAACCCATCTCTTCCTGGATTGCATTACATATCACCTTTGTTTTTATTGCTATAATGCATTGCCTAGTGGCGTTTCTGGTTTGTGTAGCTATTGTTATGTTCATCCAATCAACACCTTCCTCCTAATTCTGCTAATCCAGCTAATCTATGCTCTCTTGTTTTGCTCATGTGCATAAGAATGTCCTAGATGGTTAGTGTGTGCTTTCTTTTACACACAGGGAAAAAAGTTGGAGAAGAAGCCGTGAATCTGAATCCTTTGTGTGCTGACAGTCATCAGTGGTATGTATGTTTTTTTTAAAGATCTTTTCGCCTTTTCTGCCTTTATTGATAGTACACAGTAAAGAGTGACGGGGAGTGACACGCACCAAAGGTCATCTGACTCTGGAATCGAACCTGCGACTCGCTGTCATTAGAGCTTATGTGGAAGCGACTTAACCGCTAGGCCCCCTATTTCATTTGACAATGTGTTACCCTGGGTAGAAACGCCAGCTAAATGCCCAAAATGTAATGTAACTGATCCCAATCAGGCGTACACAAGGTCAGTCAAGTGCACTAGGTAAACAGACTCTAGTGTTACCACCTATGAAGCACATTGTGACTGGCTGTCCAAAGAGAAGTGCATTGTAATGGGATATTGGGAGGCTTGCTGCCGTGTGATCCTGCACTCAGTACTACCGCTGGGAGAGAGAGATCATCATGCACACACGTCACACGCACAGTGAGAACTAGAAGCAGCGAGGTGTTGTGGTTGATGACACAAAGGTTTAACGAAATGTGTTTTGAAATGCTGTTTTTGAGTGATACTATCTTTGGGCCACCTACAGTACCTTTTGTGAATCAGTCATGTGTTGAACACTCATCCAATTAACCTTTTGAGCAAATGGCAAAGCTCTGAAACAGTATGAAAACACACGCTAGGCGTGTTTTCCCCAGATAAGACGACTGGGAGGGCCTTCAGCTTTTTGAGTGACGTTTAAGCCTGCAGCAGCTGTCCCTCAATCCATGACTAAGGCCTTTTTTCAGGCATTGTGTGCAGTATGAGTGAGACATCCTCCCCTGGTTGATTGTCAGTACCAATGGGGAACCTTTGGACAGGTTCATATAAATGCATGAATATGTCCATAAGCACAATTGTGTATTTATGACTCTGTTAGGACTGAAGTAAAGTAGCCCAGGATCACTGCGATTCAAATAAATGTACTATTCATGGGTTGCATTTGTAGTCCTAAACCGACCATATTGAGGACCAAGGTGTTCAATTTGTCTGATTGGCACAGAACCAATGTTCTACGTTAATCAAAACACCTGTGTTGGTCCTCAAAATGGCTGGTGTAGGACTACAAATGCAACCCATGAATACCGTAAGTAAAAAAAAAATTAAAAGTAAAAAGAAAAAAAAAAAAAACATTTTACCACATAGCTTAGCCCTCTGCGGTAGATAAGAGGAGTGGCTTTTCCTTCCTGTAGTTTCCATCAAGGTTGTCCAGTTGATAGCATCACATCCTCTCTGGCTGGTAGAATGTAAACATGGTCTGGTCTGCTATTACATAACCTGATGGTTACAATGGAATAACACATGCATTTGGTTAATGAACCTCAATTACTGCAGGTTGTTGGTTGTCTTGTACATTTGAGTCATACAGTACATGTTTGGGATGTCCTGTTTTTTGTTTTTTTCATAATTATCTTTGCTCAGTGCTTTTCATGAACTCCTAAAGCAGGTTAAAAAATACCTTTAAAAGCATTGGTTTTGTGATTTCATGCTGATGGGCTTTGACATGAGGCCCATTTGTGATCTTCAGTCACTCCACTGCAGTGTTTTGGTTGATAAAGCATATCACCTAAGTTACTTGGTGACTCGAGGGAAAAATCCCCTCACTTTTAATTAGTTGTGTGGAGTGGGCCTGATGGCATGAATCCTGTTTGTATTTATGGAGGCCCCAATGCTGCATTCCACATCTGAAACACTAATCGTGTTAAGACTTGACTTCTCATACGGTGAACTGGTGAATGGAATACAGCTGAGGAGGATTGCACCAGATTACATACTGAGATTGAGATTGGTCTCTTGCGGCTAAAGTTTGAAATTTATTTTGAACACAGTGTTGTCCTGACTCCTGATACCACCAGACAACTTTGATATCCTTTGATATATTTATTATTATAAAATTATTGTTATTTTCTCAGCCAGGCCAAAAGTCATCGCTGAGACTATGTTTTGCACCCTGTCCGTCCGTCTCTGTGTTCGTCTGATTGGCTAAGATTGACTTCTAAAGTTTGCAGGGGTGGCCCGTTGTGAACAAAATGTTGCAAATCATGATTGCGTTGAAACTGTGCACAAATCAGCCTCATGGTGGCGCTATAACAGGCTGAGTTGCGTCTTTACCTATAACCGCACTGATCTGCGTAAAACTCAGTATGCACACTCCCTAGAGGCCAAGGAAAAACAACTGGCCTGCATGAGCAATGCGAATAACACTATTGCACAACAGACCCATAGCATTTAGTTTTAATTGAGCATCATTCAACAGGTATTTTCTGTTTTTTTATCTCTTTTCTGCCTAAAGGAATTTTTGGTGCTGCCCAAAGAGGTTTTAGCCAGCACGAAAAATAGAATTATAGCTTGTTTCAAGTTCAGCCTATTCTACCCCTTTCTTGCTATTTCTGTGGTTTGGAGACAGGTTATCGGAGTCGTCATGTGAGTATGAAGAGTGAAATCAATTCCTGGGAGCAAATCGAATTGCCTTCACTGTTGCACTTATTCATGAAGCGTCCCAATCATGCTTACGATGCATATTCATCCCCTAAGGTCCATTCTGAGTCGGGAACAATCCTGTTACCCTAAAGTGCCTTGTCGAACAAGCAGTCCTATTTGTCCTCATTAGTAAGGAAATAATTGGCATTAACTCATGCACATTACCGCAGCACTCCAGACGTCAAGTGAAAGAGAAGGCTGTGTTTGTTTAGTTAATTAAGAGCAACAGCTTAAAAGAAGCTTAATGCTTAATCTCGTATCCACTAATGGAATTTGTGAGATTCCTAAGCTGGTCGGAAATGCTGTCTAAGTTTAATGGACAGGGGAAAAGTAAGCTAGATAAAGCTATGATTTAAGAAGGGAGGGGTTGGAGACCGGGGAGTGTGCCAGGAAGTGTTGCAAGGGAGTTTATGTCTGAAGCACAGTAACTGTTTAATTGTTCTGCCGATGTCGTGAGAAAACTTCTCATCCCACTTTCCACACTGCTGCCATACTTGTCACGACTTTTGGCATAAACCAAGGCACTCTTCAAATCTTCAAGGCACCTGTGCCATTGCACTGCCAGGGAATTCTTGCCTCTTGTGCAAATGTCTTACTAACCACTATTCTATCCTTTACCAATATTAATGTCCCTGTCGCCTAACCCTAACTCTAACCCTAACCTTAACCCTAACCCTATCCTTAACCCTAACCCTAACCTTAACCCTAACCCTAACCCTAACCCTAACCTCAATAAAACTAACCTGCCGACGCTTGTGAAAACGAGCGCTCTATACTGTTTCCATCCATCTTCTCCAGTGGGATCCATAATCAGGCGACAGGGACGCATTTCACCAGCGTTAGTTTTACTGAGGTTATGGTTAGGGTTAAGGTTAAGGTTAAGGTTAAGGTTAAGGTTAGAGTTAGGGTTAAGGGTTAAGGATAGGTTTAGGTTTTGGTGCACCTCTGCCGCGGTCCAAGTGATTACAATGGAGCGCTCCCTACTTCCGGTTCAGCCAATCACAAGCTTCAAAAATTTGTCCGGGGCGTGGTTATCCATCTTTCCCAGTGGGATCCATAATCACGCGTCCCTGTCCACTTGGTGTGGTTTAAATGCTCAGGAAATAAATATTTGTCTCCCAAGCCAACAAATAAGCCAATCGCTTGCTCATTGATAGGCACCCACGTATCAGAGTGCTTGTTTTGTACCACTCAACGTCCCTGTATGCTAATTACCTCATTGACCAGTGCATGTCTTTAGTGAGGCTGTGATTGGTGTTAAGCATGTGATGTCACACCCTGTTCAAGTTGAATGCCCTGTGTCAAACCTGGATTCAGTGAGTGCAATGCAGTGCATGACAGATTTTAGCTGTACAGTAAAACACTATATTAATGCTTTGGATCTAAGAGTTCAAAACTTTTAATTCCTATCTGAGTGGATCAGATTTAGATGTTAAAGATAGTATTTCATTTTCTTTTTGACATAATGTTTTCTGAGATAATTCTAAGTTGAGATCACAGATTATCCCAAAGTGATCCCAATGCTGTTTTTCTTTCTTCAGTTTTGAACTACCCAAAATCCATATCTGATCCAGGCCGATGGGGATTCAAAGTTTAGATCTTTTGGGCCCTGGAAATAATGTGAAAGAATAGAGGATTGGAGGAGGAACCAGGATTGTAATTAATGGAGCCTCAGAAATACATTAACCAAACAAAAAGCATGATTTTTGGGGGACATTAAGTCTGGGCAGAAGGAGTAGATATCCATCTAGACTAGCAGTCATCGCTGTTTAATAGAATACAGCAGATTGTTGACCCTGTGTCAAAGGCCAAATTCACTGCTTAGGACTTCTTTCCCAGAAGAGGTGGATGAGTACTCCTTTGAAGTTGTTTGTATGGGGTGGAGGCATTTGCCTCTGTCAGAGAACACTGAGTTGAATGTTATCTGCCTCTCTCTGCATCAGTCCATACTGTCACTCCCTAACTTTTGAACTCCAGCAGCCATGTCAAACCAGATGCCCGTTCCCATGATGCCTCCCAGTATCAACTGCAGATTGTTTCACGTAAACCCCTTTACAGAGGACTGGTGTGGAACACAACTGGGATACCATTACTTTACACCACACAGTCAAATTCTCAGTTTTAATTTAACTCTGAAAGTGCACAATTAACGTACCGGTAATCATTTGTGCAATTTCTGATTTACAAATTTGAGACTGGGCGGGCAGCTAGTCTTTGTGTGTTTTGTTATTAACATCTCTGTATAGCTATACTGTAGTGTAGGTGTTCAGCAAGGGTGTGAGGCCTGCGTGTATGTGTGCATGTAGGCATGGATGGGGTTATGGGGTTGCGTGTGTGCATTCGTGCCTGCGAGCATGGAGCCCAGTTGTATAATCCCAGTGGGCTGACGGCCAGGGAGACGTGATTGCATTCTTGTATCGCTGGCTTTGTTTATAGGTGCGTTTTCATTGATCCCTCCGTGTGAATTTAGCCCATGTAAATCCCTGACTATAGGGCCCCTCTGATGGTACAAAGACCCATGGATTAACTAGAGGGCCTTTGCCAGTGCCAGTCAGAAGGGTGGCGTGTGTGTGTGTGTGTTTGTGGGGGTCACTTTGACCTCTGGAGTGACAACTTTCAAACTGAACACATGCCTGTGTTGCTGTGGTCATCATTAGGGTTGTCATGACAACAATGCACCCCTTTCCCCCTCATGTTTTATCGGTTGCTATGCATGCTCTTGATCTTGTTCAGACCTCATTGGCTTGTATGTGGAAGTGTCTGTATTAACCAGTTAAACCCTGTGTACTTCATGGTATGTCAAATAGTTAAAATGGCAACATGCGTCATGATGCATTGTGAGCTTGTAGATTGGCTAGGTTTTTGCCCACAATTCACTCCATTTTTGCAGGTTGTCTATTATGCCCAGAATAGTGTGGTAAATTGATTTCTGGGGGATTGTTTCCATTGTGGTCCATCCAACAGTGGATGTTCATATATTTTGTTTCGTTTTTTCTTACATGTAAATGACCAATGTACCAGTAAGACTCCCTAATCGGGAGATAAGCAACCGTCAGGTCGCATACACAAACTTTTTGAAGGCAATGGTAGCCAATCAGGAGGGAATATGGGAAATGGGACAGATCCATGTTGATGACATGACTTTAGAGATACTGCGTACCGCTTTGCAAGAATCGGCCTCATGGTGGCGCTAGAAGAGGGCCATGTGAGAAATTACTTGCAAAGCATGGTGTGTGAAGGCACAGCACCCTCTAGGGGACATCTTTGGCCATAACACACCTCAACCAAATGGTAGAGATGGCTTAATCAGGTCGAGTTAAGTTCAGCTTAGTTTTCAATGAGAAATTGTGACTTAAAATGTGGTCTACCAATTGGTTGAGCAAACTGTTAAAGGGCTAAGGCTGAGTTATGCTTAAAATAGTTTATATACAATAAAAAGCTCACAATGTGGCTCACTTCTGTGTGCGACACCTGTGCGCAAACACGCATGAATCACTCTTTACAGTCACCGAGTCAGGGTTTTCACAAATGCCCCCACCGCAACGCGCACGCACGCGCACACACACACACACACACACACACACACACACACACACACACACACACACACACACACACACACACACACACACACACACACACACACACACACACACAAACACTTCATTTCTTCAGTCATGGGCAAATTATACATATATCACACATTGCTCATTACCACACCATGTTCCTAACAGGTTGCCCATGAATTCCTAGAGTTCCTCCCATCTGTTGAGTGCAGGTTTTAGCCTGGAGCACAGCCTAGACCTCTCTCTCTGAATGAGCTCTCTATGTTTGGACTTGAAGGCTGAAATCAATCTGCGGTTTCCGCCCAGCAGCCGACACTTAGAAACCGTTGTTTTTACCCATCAGAGTGGGGGATTTCAGTGAACCCTCCCTGATGAAAGCATGGACTTCACCTTGCGCAACTGGCGTTCTGTCTTTATCTCATCTTCCCCCTGTACACCCTCCCCCCTCCCCTCTTCTCCCACTTTGTCGATATTTACCCCCCTCGCGGTGGAAAGTCATGCAAGATAGTATTTCAACACAGGCAAAGAAAGGGAAGGCTAAACAACAGCAGGTACTGGAGGCCCCTGAGGCTTGACACACCTCTCCACACCTTCACATCCCATCTCCCTGACACTCTCCCCTCCCACCGCTTCTTCGTCTCTCTCTGCTCCCATGCATCTCTCCCCTCTGGAGGCACGGCACCTTTTCACACGCCTGAAAATGTAAAGTTTACTTAAGGAATGAGGTAGACCTCTCGCCGTCGTTGCTCGTCACACAGTAAGCTTAAACTGTGGCATGACATATTGAGCTGGTCATGCTTTTATCTCTCTCCAAATGTTTTGTGATGCATTGCCTGTAAATACCAATTATTTGTTAATGGTTGTATATAATAGCTGGGGGAATGGGGGGTGCCCTTACTGTAAATACAAGTTAGGCATGAACCTTAACACAATCGCCGGTCTGTCCTGTGTTAAATGAGCTCCCCTCCAGTGTTGCTCCATAGGGAAACTCCAGATAGAGGAGATGAGCCAACACGCCATTATGTGCTTGGCCAATGAGCTCTGCCACTGGCACTGGCATTCGCACTCGCACTCCTGGGTCCAAATACTTCTGATTAAGCGCTGCCAGCATTGCTACATGCTGAATAATGATACACGACACCAATCAGAGAATAAGGAAAATATGTCCTGCGGTAGCCTAGCTGTTGAGCAATCCTCCCCACACAGCCCTCACCTGTGCAATGCTTGATCTCAACTGGGATTAGTACTACCTTCAGGTATGCTACTCTCGTCTCTCCCCTCCCTTGACCTTAGACAAGATTTATTGCACTTAATAACATAATATGTTTCAGATCGCAAGGATAAAGTATACAGAGAAATTGCTGCCTGATGGGTTAGGAACTTAGGATGATATTATTAATGTCAATGGCATGGATTGAATTTGTGTTTATATTGCTGTGTTAGACTCACATAGCATTGGGGGGATTTCTTTTTGGAGACAGACAAGAGATAGACTATCAGGCCATATTGGTTTATATTGTAACGCGAAACGGTTGAGCAAACTTGAATTGGAAAAATCTTAGTAAGGAGTAAAGCTGGTTGCACACTGCTGCGTTTTTCGGGCCGAATATCGGTGTGAATTTCGGAGCACGCAAATAAAAAAATCGACCTCACGTTATGTCAATCACGTTTGCACACTGCCGCCCGTTTCGCGCACCACTCGGTCCCTTGCTCTCTCTATCTCTCTCTCTCTCCTTGCCCTGAAAAACGCATTTCGCAACGAAAAACGCAGCAGTGTGCAACCAGCTTAAGTGCAGCAATATTTATAGGAGTAAGTGCAGCAATATTTATAGAAGTACAAAGTAATCGTGGTTAGAGTGTACATCTTGAGATTTGGAGGTTGGGGTTCGATTCCCCGTCTGGGTCATACCAAAGACTCTAAAAATGAGTCCCAATGCCTCCCTGCTTGGCACTCGGCATCAAGGTTTGGATGGGGGGTAAGTCACTGCGTCATACTGTACTAGCGTCATGCCCATAATTGTACATCATGGCTGTGGATATACTTGTACAAGGTACATCAAGCTGCCTCGCACTACAGATCCAGGTTGGTTCCCAAGGCTATTTACTTACTTAAAGTTGCCGGCCGGTCACTGTAAAACCAGGGGCCAACGCAGTTGGGGTGCACTTCATGTAGCCCTTGTCCAGAGTGAGTTCATGTGTTGGTAGGAAGTGGTGACCAGGAGCAAACTGCAGCCTTCTGGGTTGGCTTCCTCACAAGTGGTAGCCAGCGATGGTTTTAGGATTTGCACAAAGCCTTCCCATCCAGAAGTGTGTTTTCATTGGAAGCCAGACGGCACAACTGCAGACAGATAGCATCTTTGCTCCTGTGATGTTGTAAAGCTCCCCACTCAATGTACGCCAACCATCAGTGGTGTGGGCACACCCATACCATCTTAAGAAAATAAACATGGGCATTTATTATACAGTTGCTCACGGATCGCCCACCTTTGTTTCTTTGGCAGAGAAAGTGCAAGACACTTAACGCGTATGATGTTTGGCACCGTTTTATTTTTTCTCATTTCCACATCGCCCACATTAAATGGAAGTTACATTGTGTTGCACGAAAGGGTTGAGATTTATGTTCGCAAATGGTTGCACACAATTACAAGCCCCCCTGGATGAAAGCTTTTTTTATTTTTTTATTTTTGGTACATGTTCTGTTTGAACTGCGGTTGTAAGCAATAATCACTGAAGTCACATAAATCAATTAAATATCTGCAGGAGCGATCGAAATTCATAAACCATGATCCAACTAAATGTCGTACTTCCCCATCACCAATCAAAACGTATGCTCTGCCACAAACCGCCAAATAATCCCCCCTTTTCACAATCACTGTTTGCTTTTCACACTGTTTAGGCACGCTGTGCCTGCCTCATTTCACCTGATCAAAATCCAGAGAGATGGTGCAAGTGCTGATTACAGGAGCCTAACTACAAATCATGCTCTGCTTAAGGAAAAAAAACACATGCACGAACGCACCCACCCACGCGAGCGAGCGAGCACACACACACACACACACACACACACACACACACACACACACACACACACACACACACACACACACACACACACACACACACACACACACACTCACACACTCACACACTCACACACACACACTCTCACTCTACACTCGGATTCCATCTACCATCAGTACCACCATGTCAGATGACACTGTTGAGATGACCTTGCACCCCCACCCGCCATATAATAGAGTGTTTTGTGTCGCACTGCAGTGTTTGACACACAGCACCAGCAGGATTACGGCAGCATAGTGGTGAAAGGACTTTGATCACTTCTTCCCGTCTTCTGCAAGCTCTCCGAGCATTGCCTGGCCTACTTCAAACCAGGGGGAAGCAGAACTCCCTTCTTCATCACTCACTGCTCTAAGTCAGTGTTTTAATTAGGGAATACAGAGAGGGAAATGGAGGCAAAGCAGCTTATGTCTGCTGCTGTTGTCTAATGAGGAGCCTTGTTAAGCAAGACAGGGTGTTGTGGCCCCAGGGTTGACTGGTAGCTTGTGACCCAGAGAAAGGGTGGTGTGGCTGGGAGCCACTGTCATATATACCTCAAGTTATTGACTGTAAAATGTGTGTACAGTTGTACCGGGGAGAGTTTGAGAGTGACAAAAGGGATGCCACACACAAGCCTATCCGTAATGGAGGTATAGTTAACAATAGATGACAAACATATTGTATGTATTTCCGAAATCCCTAAAAGTCCAATCTTAATTTGAGTGCTCAAGCATAATGTGCGATTACATCAGCAGGTACTAACCAATAAAATGATGACTGGCACCTGTCAGTCCCGTCGCTCAGTGGCCAATCCCAGTGTCACTGGCCAATCCCTCTGCCAGGCGGAGCTGGTGCTAGACAGTAGACACTAGAGGGCGACGCTACTCTGTAGAATGTACAAACAAATAAAAAACAAAACAAAGCGGATGCAGCTGTGCAAATGGAAGCAGCTAAACAAACGTTTAAGTTTAGTAACATTATAAACTTAATTCAGCACTGCCTTGATGTGTAATGTGTGACACACGACACGGCGTTGCAGGAGTTTAATAGCCCGAGGGGACTGGACAGAAGACTTGCCCCACCGCTGTGATTGGCTGAGAAAGCACCCAGCCCCTGTTTCGCTACGAAATGCATCACAATATGGTCGCGAAAGGCCATTTCAGATTATCTATATACTGTTTATTAGCGTTTTTGTGCACCCTCACTCAGTTAAGACTGTTGTGCTGTGGGTGGAGCGGGGGGGAGTGACTTAGAGTGCGTCTGTGGACCTATTAACAGGGCCGCGGCACTTCACGGGGGGGGGGGGGGGGGGGGGGGGGGGAGCGTTAGCACGTTCCCAAGCGTATTAGGCATCCCATGTGTTAAAAGTGAACACAATATCCTTTGTCTGCAGGTACGCCATCATGTGTGGTATCATGGCAGAATATGACACGGTGCAGAACAAGATAAAGAATGGCTACATATTCAAGGTAAGTTGCGTTCTAGGATAATATTCTAGGCAGCAGTATACTAGATGTGTTACTCCTATGTACAGTATATTGATAAGCATCTCCTTATCTCAGCTTTCAACCTGGGGTAACAAAAAAAAGTGCACATCAACAAGCTCACACTGCGGTTTGTAGATCAGCTGTTGAAGAAGTCGAGTTTAAGCGGAGAAAGAAAGTTAAGAAAACCGCATACAGTATGAACGTTCTTGTTGCCTTAAAGGACAACTTTGTTTTTTTTACAACAAGGGTTCATATTTTAAATAGTCATTAGAGAAAAGAAAAGATGAGTATTAAAATGTTTTAATTTACGTCTTTCTATCGTTTTAGTGATTTTAACGATTTTGATTTGCATGCATCGGTTGGGGGCATGCATGCAAGTGGCTAAATATATCTTTTTAGACACAATAAGCCCATTCCCAAAATGCACTGCTTTCATGGGCAGATGTGACTTATGGGGGCTGGTGTAAATAGTAACAAAGAAATTGCCGGCTTATTGTGTCTAAAAAGACATATTTAGCCACTTGTACGCATGCCCCCACCCACTGAAATCAAAATACTAAAATCGCTAAAAACAAAAGAAAGCCGTAAATGAAAACATTTCAACACATCTTTTCTTTTCTCTCTTATATGAACTCTTGTTGTAAAAAAACAAAACAAAGTTGTCCTTTAACATTTCTGTACAGTATGCATCATCTACCATAAATAGTCAGGGCAGTGCCTTTCCTGCAACACTGCTGCAGAGGGGCTCAGCCTATAGCCCTGAGGCCACTTATATCACTTCTCCTGATATGCCAGTTGCATAAGATGGAGGGTGGAACAACGGCACGTAGCATTTTGTCTGCCTGTCATCTGCTTCCCCAACACTGTTTACCTGCAAAGCTCTGACAGGTGAAGCAGAAAGAGAGAGAGAGAGGGGGAGGGCTTGACAGAAGAGGAAGACTGGAGAAAGAGGGAGGGCGGGGGATGTTTGTTAAATACTTGTGAGTTGGTGAAGCAGGACAGATAAGGTGGGGAACAAAAGCCATGGTAAATCCACCGTGTCATTAATCAACATTACTAAATATTAGGGATGGTCCGATCAGGTTTTTTGGAACCGATCACCGAGCACCGATCACAAAAGTTTGATCACCCGATACGATCAATCACCGATCTGATCAAGTGATTATTTATATATTATTTATATTTTCTAAATGTTAATGTTTTAACTTTAATTAATTAATTCACGTATGAATTCATTTATATATTTGCCTTATAGTTATTTACCAGCATTACTATGTATTTATTATCATAGCAGTAACTAATTATTCCTTCAGCACTGTGGAAATCAATACCCCAAAATGGCCTCAAGTGGGCATACTGAACGGCTGGTTGATCGGATGCACCGATCGGATCGGATCGGTGAATTTACCTTTTGATCTAAACCACCGATTATCGCCGATCACGCTTTGATCGGCCCGATCCGATCCATTGCCGATTGATCGGTAACATCTCTACTAAATATTCTTCCCTTCCCATCTGTATATTTGTCTCTCCTCCCAGGATCACCTGGATAAAGCCATTGAGCTTAAGCCACACGACCCCCTGTCCTACTACCTACTTGGACGTTGGTGCTATGCGGTACGTGACCACACGCACGCACACACACATTGTTCCCCATCTCTCCTCCCACTGGCAAACATGAATTTATGGAGGCTGACATTTGTGCAAGGCCTACCACCTTTGCCAACCCACCCACAGTTTCCCCTCATTCATTCCCAATGTTCTCCTGTTATGTTTCCCACATTGCTTATGGTTCAATCATTTACATTTAAGAAGAATCAATTATTGATGATCACATACATACATTCTTTTCCGATTATTATGATTTGGAACATAATCCCTTTTTAATTTAATAAATGAAAATAATGCACAAAGTATAGAAGTGAACCAACTGTGAACAAGTGCAAAGTATTCCCGTTGATTAGCACAGGTAACCTGTTCTCAATAATGGTTTCCTCAAAGGCAGGACGTTTTTCTTAAATAAATAAAGCAGACACTGCTGAGATTATGTTGATGAATTATGTAACCCACGTGACCCTGGATCGCCGAGAATGTTGAACAGCTTTTTTCCATGGGGTTTCAATTGAATGGGTTTCTGTGAGCAGGAGATAGTATGACTTTGCATTGAACATACAATGTGCAATACATACCGTGGTATTTATATTGTGTAATGTAAGGTCTAGCGGGGTCAGAAGTGGTTGAGCAGAAAACTTGACAAAACCAATATTTTCCCTTAAGCAGGCTTCCATTAGGCGGCTTCTTTATAGCTGATAGAATTTCACAGTTCATATCCAGTTCTCTCTCTCTCTGTACCGTCTTTACAAAAAACAGGAGGCAGTTAGTGATTGTGCACATTTGGATAGGTGGAAGTAACACCTGATGTTTTGGGGGGTTGGATTTGATGTGCTCTCAATGGCATATTCGTAATTCAACAATGTTCTACTGTTTACATTGAGGCAGCAGTTCTCTTTGAAAGGCCCCATGATGACGCCAAGGCAATGCTACACCTGCAATTACACGTTGTGCTAAGATGAATGGGGCAAGGAAGGAACAGTTCATGTTTGACCCAGGCTGCTCCTGGCTATTATCTTCTCTTACAACTGTCAGTGGAAAAAGACCAGTCTACAGCTTTTCTCTGGTCATGGGATTTTAATATTGTATTTTCCAAGGCTGGAATAGATAGAACAGTATATGTAGCTTATTAAAAAAAGGAAGTGTGGATTTTTCTTCTTTTTTTATTTTTTACCCCGCTTGTTTTCCCATGTAATTGCCTTCTGATGGAATAAAAATCCAAAAGCCATATTTCCCTGAATACTCAAGTTTCCAAGTGATATCCGTAATTGGCCAAAACAACATCTTGGACACTCAGATAAACTTGTCAGCAGAGAAAATCAAAACATTGGAACAGAGATGCTGACAAATACCCATTAAATGATATTATAAGTCATAGAATCTTCATTCCTGGTATGGAATTCAATTGTCAAATTGTCAGTTCAAAAGAGTTTGAAAAAGTTTCTAAAGAATAGCTGAGATTGTATTCATTTCTATGGCAGTATTATAAATGGACATATGGAGGCAGAAGTCATATTTGCTTTTCAAATAACTCGAGTGTGTGTTTTTGGTCATTCAATTGTATTTGATTTAATATGTCTAATTCCTTGTGTCAGGTGGCTCAGTTATCGTGGATTGAGAGGAAAGTTGCCTCTACCTTATTTGGAGAGCCTCCAAGTGCCACAGTCCAAGATGCACTGAAACATTTCCTGAAGGTACTTCCATTCACCCTGCCAGTTGTCCCTGCTGTAGTTAGTGTATGTGTGGGTTGTTTAATTTAGAAATACCGCTGGACCAATCAGTGCATTATTTTGTCAATACTTGTTTTAATATAATACTTATTCACTGACTGCTATGATCAAAAATCAATTTTCCCTGTTGCCTGCCACGCTATTTTATTAATTTCTGACCATTTAATGTGCTCACACGGTGTCCAGCGTGCATGGTCGTGCGATCATGCAAGCTGCAGTAATCCATGAGCCATGATTGCATATCGGTGCGATATGAGCCTATCGTATATCGTAATTCGGCTAAAATATCCAATAGAACGCTCCAATATAAGCACTCCATTCCAAGAGTCTGCTCCACGGTCACGCACAACGACCGCAGCAGCATAGTACATTTATAAAAGTGTGCTGCCAGCCCGATATCAGACATCATAGAAAGACATAAAATTATGTGCTATATCGTATCGGTCCATATCGGAATCGTATCGAATTTGATGCTTTCATATCATATATCGTATCGAAGGTGAAAAATCTATATCGCAGCAACACTATACATTATGTCCTACTAGGCCAGAGCTACAAGCTAGCGAATTAGCACAACATCAGAGGGTGCGGACTGACAGGGAAATTAATATGAGAAAACGGCTGTTTGTTCCATGGCATAACATTGGAGTGAATGGAGAATCGGTTTCCTGCACCCGGCCTAACCTGTAAGTAAGTATAACTGGCACTACTGGGCTGCGGATCGGTGATCTTTTTTGGATTCTTTTCAATTAAATGATATAAAACAATTAACTCATCAAACTCGCCATTGGCACTTTGGATGGCCGTTATAAATCGCCAAACACAAAGTGGCAGTCGGTGAGTAATATATTAATACTTTTAGATATATTTAACTTAAATCTCAAAATATTTAGCTTTAATTTCGAAATATTTAAATTTAATTTAAATTAATGTCAAGTTAATGTGGCTCAGATCTGTTTGATACCTATTTATCATCGACTGACATATGCAGGCTACATGAAGGCCCAAATCCACATGACTGCAGTTAGGATGATAACTGTATGTACACCCAATTAATTGGACCAAAAATGCAACCGGTCTATCTCTGTCGATCAAATATACTGTGTCAAATTGCACATCGCAAATGTCATGAGCAGTGATGGGCAGGTTATTAAAGGTGATACACCATGAAAATTCACTTTTCCTATTTTAAAACCTTTTTTGGGGGTCCCACTAGCACCTTCTATCCTCACAAAGTCCCATTTCAGACCGTTGTGTCTTTCTCTGGTTTTGGGAAGGTGGAGGTTAAAAGCATCCCACACTTTTTTTTTTTTTTTTTTTTAAGATTTTTTTGGGGGGGTGGTGCAGTTCAGGCCAAAGGTGGTACTGCAGCTGAAAATGCTCTGAGAGCCATTCAAAAATGAGAGGCTCTCTATTCAGGAGTGGTAATTTAGCCTCGAACCTTTTGAAAAACGTTTTTGGGACATACACAATATGACATAAATACTTTTTAAATGCATGGTGTATCACCTTTAAGGAAGAGTAATAAGTTACTACTTACTTATTACTCCTTTAAAAAGTCATATTACTTTACTTGATATCAAAACGAATTAGTTCCGTTATTATTATTATTATAATACTTTAGCTACCCCTCCCCCTTCCTAAAAAGTGGCGTAGCTACAGTACAATACAACCTGTTTAGCCAGTTCCTTTTAGAACTGATTCCGCTTTATTGGAACAATAATTAACCTCACGGGAAGAGTTGCCAATGAGCCAAACTACACACGTCAAACACGATAGGATACATCTATACATGATGTATGTAAATGAAATGAAAAGTAGTGTAGAGTTACTAGGATTAGTAACTGTATAATACAGTTACTGTGTTGGCAGTTGTAAACCCTTACTTACTGTTTACTGGGGAAAGAAATGATATTACAGTAATGGATTGCTGGCTGCCCAACACTCATGACGGCTTGTATTTATATCGGGAATCTACTGTATGAGCAATGGATTTACCCTGCTACTGTGATTTAACATTTTTACCCCTTGCTTAGCCCCGCATCCTTGTTTTCCTTGTTGTTGGATTAGTTTTTATTTTATTTTTTTATACATTTTAATTAGGTTTTGGCATGCTCTAAAATATTGAACACTAACACCCACTTAAAAAAATGCAGTGCTCTATTTTTCTGGTGTTAAATTGAAACTTGCCTCCAGGTTGCATCTAGCTGCATCCAGTTTTTAAAGACCAGCCCCTCTGTGTTTAGAAAGACTTAATCTGTGTGCCCACATTTCACATGTTTATATAGCAGAGAGATGAAATGTGCTCCTGGCCAATATTCTTATGCATGCATCTTCCACATCTCGTGTGTATCTCACCCATCAATTTGATATAAGTGTTCCCTGTTAGAACTTGTCGCTCATGGCCGCAAGGACTCGGTAGAGAGGCTGTCTTTAGCTTCAACAAACACGTCCTGCAAGGTTATACAACATATCCTCAATGCTATAGCCGGGTGTTATCTGTGCTGGCCTTGACTATGGCAGAATTGCTACGGGGCAGACAGGCCTCCCTGGCCAGTCGGGGCTGTTGGAGGGGAAAAGAACTGGTTAGAATAACATGTTCCTTCCATGCACTACGTCCAGCCAGGGAAACTCTTGTCACCTGTCAGGTGAAAAGAAGCGGCTTTGACTCCTCATGCAAAGAAGGAATCATGAGGTCAGTCCGTTGCCCTCCCCAGGTTGTCAGATGTAGGATTACATTAGAAAAGAATAAGGGGGAGGCAGGTGAGTCAAGGGAAAATGTCCACAGTCTGTGATTACCATTTTTTGTTATCCCTGCTGTAGATCCAGATTGGATTAAATGGCTTTTTAAATGACAGTGTAGGGTCCAGAGACCATCAGGGGTTCAAATAGACCCTTATGGGGCTGTTACTCAGAGAGTTACACTGAGGATTTTACAGTGTAGATTGGCGTCCCCAAGATAAAAAGGTTTTTATTAATTGGGGATCTGAGGCCTAATGCATATAAAACTGTGGATCACTGATTTAAATGCTATTGATGATGACTGTGGCTGAGAAACCTAATGGAAAGAGACGGTAATGTTAATCATGGAACTTGTCTCGTTGTCTCTTCTTGCACTCACAGGTCGAGGAGATTCATCCCAGATATTCCAAAGTGAACTATGCCTATTTAGCCAAGGTTAGTAAGTGACTTTAACCAGTTAAACCCTGACCGGGGTCTCCCAGAGGTCTATCCTTTTATCCCCCTAATGTCTCTGTTGAAAATAGGCGATCTACAAGCTCGCAATATGTTGCATTATGAGCTGGTAGATCTGCTATTTTTGCCAAATCCTTTTGACTCATTTAGCTGAATGTTCAACTATCATGACATGTCCAGAATAGGGTTGCTAGGTTTCATGTGGTTAAGATCCAGATCAATTCAGTATGTTTATTTGATAGCCAGATCTTATTTTGGGACAACATTCTGTGTTAATCTATAAATACTACCAGTAAGACGCCTAAGGGGTGAAAAGTGACCTCGCCATGTGTCGAGGTCGCGCTATGGCTTGGAGATCCATGTATATGGAGATATGAGACCCCAAACGTGCTAAGTGCTATGATGTCTATGACATCTGACATCAATTGTTTCTTTGTTTCTTGGACAGTGCTACAGAGACATGAACCAGAAAAGAGAAGCTAGAAAGATGGTTGAAGCTGCTTGTTCAATGGATTCTAAATCTAAAGAGGTAAAGATTGTTTGTGGCCTATAATGCTGCATTTTGTTTTAGCCATTGACTACAACTTCACAACGTACAGTATGAAAATCAATTTGTAGGCTTAAGATATTTATTGGTACATTTATTTGTTTATTAGTTATTTTTGCCTCCTCCAGTTTTAGGCACTTGCACAGAATGGGTTATATATTATGAGTCAATGACAGGAACTCTAAATATAGAGTACCGTATCTACTACTGGCGATGGCAATAACAATACCACAGTGCATTGTGTCTAAAATGTCAGTGATTTTAGAGTGTTTAAGTGAGTAGCATTGTCACCTGTAAAATCCACATTGCAAATAGCTGCATTCACAAATAACACTGTTCCCATAAACCAAAGGGACGGCCGCTTGTTTCCTACTGTCATCGTTCCCATAAACCGGAGGGATGTGTCAGTTATTTACTGTAGTTCTGCCTGGAGGGACGGGTGCATTGTAATTGGCTAATGACTGAGTGCAATATTGCAACATACATACTACAGCATACTCTGTATCGATGAGTACTCAAAAGTAGTACTCGTAACAACTATTGGAGACAAAGTAGAAATGTCGCTGAGACACGGGCCTGTGTGCTGATTGACTCGGCTAAATAAAAACGGTATTGTAAAACGTTACCTCTCTCCTAGGATGAAGAAGCACAGAAGGAGCTGGACTTGCTATGCCCATTGCTTGGTGTATGAACACACTGTGAAGAAAAGGGGAAGGAATGTCCGCACACCATAGGCTGCGCTCCCATCTTTTTTTTATTATTTTAACCAAACAGAAGGAATGTCCGCACACCATAGGCTGTGCTCCCGTTTTTATTTTTTTATTTTAACCAAACAACGTTTCGCCCATGCAGGGCTTCATCACACTGTCCAATCGTCCAATATTTCGGTGGCCATTTTTTCCACTGATTTAGAAAAGAAAGCCTTTTGCTCCACTGGTACCATATCTACCTTGGACTCTCTATGTTTTTGCCTGACTGTGCGCACGTGTGTGTGTGAGTGTGTTCCCTGAATTTTAATTCACTCTATGAGTGCGTGTAATGTATGGGCCGGGGGATATATCAAAAAGCTACTATCGTGTTCCAGTGTGCATACAGACATAATTGTATCATATGCTAAAGGATATTTCTGAGCTACAGTATATGTACATTTATATTTTGTCCTCTGGCACTCTTACAGTATGGTGCAAGTAGGGGTACATGGGCATTTAGGACATATGACTGCAAAAGGGATTACACCTGTAACATTTATGCTAAGGCACACTCACACTAACCTCTGGATCATCTTGCATGCTCATCATTAGGAATGAGGCACTGTCAGAGTTAAAACCATCTTGCCAGTTTTAAAAGCAAACCGGTAGACTAAACAGATTATGTTTTACTCCTTTTCAGGAAAACAAACAAGTCATATCTGAACTTAAAGACTGTACTGTATCTAATTGTATCTACACAGACCATCTTGCAATCAAGTCTGCAGGATAATACTGTTAAGTTAAGAGTGAATATTTCACAGAATTGTCTTTTATTGGTATAATTGGATAATGTGAGGTGCAAGCACGTGTCCCTGGTCCCTGATCCTGTAGAATTGTGTCATATTTGAAATAGTTGGATAAAATGTATACTTTATAATGAATATCCACTTGAAGGATGAGTGTATATGCATTATGCACCAGTGTGTCTTGAAGACACACCTTGACTACAAAGAGCCGTGAACATTTTAGGAAAGCGATCAGCGGAACCTGTTCCCTCGGCTCCATTTCCTGTTTTTGTTTTGTCTCCTGCTTCACATTCAAGTGGCACTGACCAAAACAAGACCTCCAACAATGGTGCACCCAAACAAACATGTTGATCTGTGACCACTCGATGACCTTTGGGCCTCTTTTCACTGCAGCCTTCAAACCAGCGTGGATGTACAGTAGATTACCGTTTGGGTTTCTCTGTGGTGATGATTAGCGGTTTGTACCGAACCCCTGTAGATTCAGGAGGCACTAGACTCTTGCTTTTCCTGCTTTGACTTCCTTCTTCCTCTTCTGGGCTTTTCAGCTGCAGCGAAGCCTCTTTACTTAAGTCTCAGGCAAATCTTGTATAGACTTCCGTTCCGAACTCTTGTTCCTACAGCGACAGGATTGTTGAGATTAATGTTGTTGGTAACCAGATTCTCCTGCCCAATACTCAGTGTTCTCTGGTAGTGTTTGAGCGTGATCTTTTGATACTTGTGCCTCACCCTCTCTTGAGCTGTGAAGAACCTTCCTCCTGGTGGGCCATGGTGCTGTTCCACATTATCTGATGGCAGAGATGGTTTCCTCCTCAGCAAGGTTTTCTACTGTCTTCCTCTCTTGGGCTTAGGAACAGCTTTCTCCTGAGTAACTGCAGCACTTGCTTCCGCTGTGATCTCAAATATTTGTCAGGCAACCAGTAACACACAAATGTTGGCCCCATCTGTGGCGAGGAGGCACATGAGTCCCCCCTACTACTTGGTAGACTTGTACCGACATTGCAGGCTTTCGCAGTACTGTTCCGCTGCCTGGCACTCCTTCTGGAAGTTCTGTTGATCAAGCTCAGTCAGGTTGGCAGCTACATTGTGGGAGACTTCAAAAGGGTCTGGGCATATTATGGGACCCAAATTTGGTGTCCTAGCGCGGCAGACCTAAGATTCTGGCGGTTCTAAATAAATAATGCTCCATCGGTTCAACTCCGCCCCCTACCGCTGCGATTGGCACAGCTCTTTGCTCAACAGTATGTCTTGTCTTCCTATACTCTTTCACTCGGAAATAGGTCACGTTTCGGAAGTTAAAGTCCCAGAAATATCAATCTCTGATCAATAATTGTACATGACAAGGTTAGTTAAGCCCTGATTGGCAAGTGCATGCACAAAGTAAAATAGCATTTTAATTCTGTGCACTGCATCAGACCAGTTTTCAGGAAGTGGAAATCTGAAAGTTAGAGTTTTGTGGTAAAAATCCATATTGATGCTTTGATGATATATGCAGAGTACAAACTGCAAAACAACAACAATTGGATTGAATTCAAGATGCTCTAAAATCAAATGCCATTTCGGCTCGTCTTAAAATGAGTGTAACTGATATATTTTTTTAAAATAAGTGTTAAATAGCTCTATATTCCAATAGTAATCACTGCTCACAATTTACATGTTGTTCAGTAACATGGGTCTCCTTCTCTCTCTAGTCACATGGTCATACTGTGTAACATATTCAAATGTCTTTTTTGAGCGGTGGTCACACCGTCTCCATAGCGTGGCCGTTTGTGTATCCGTGTATGTATGTGTGTCTGTCTGTATGTAGCCTGAGGTGTATGTAGTCTGAGTACCACTGAGTGACCAGAGAGGGTGCCGTTGAGTCTAGCCTGAGCATCAACTGCAATACACACACAAGCGCACACGCACACACACGCGCACATTACACACACACACACACACACACACACACACACACACACACACACACACCTTGGTGAGCAACACACACACACACACACACAAGCCCTCTCTCGCACACGCACACACACGCACACACACACAAACACACACACAGGGGGAGGGGTTTAGGGGGTCAGCAGGTCACCCACCCACACACACACACACACACACACACACACACACACACACACACACACACACACACACACACACATACACTGTTGAGCAACCTCAACCCCTGCTCCACTCACCCAGCGGTGCACAGCCTCCACCGCTCAGTTCACACAGGTGTGATTTTTTCTACACTGGCTAACTTATCACCAGAAATGATAAGTTAATACATACTGCTAAAACCTTCCAACATTTGATTTTGTTTTGTTATGTTTCAATCTGAATTTTGGGAATCCCAGTTCTTACAGACCAAAGTTGCCAAAAAGATGCCTAAAATGAATTGTTACACAGTATCACTTTAATGAAACAAAAACATATAATTTACACCTACTTCAACCTATTAAACATTTTTTTTATTCAAAGTTACAGGGATGATGTCTTTTTGAAGGCAAACCTGTAAGTATGCTATTGCAAGTGGAAGTTTTGCATTGGGTTTTGGATAGATTCACAAAATAAGCTCTGTTGTAATCTACATAAATCAGCACACGTTTTAATGATTTTTAAACCACAAATGCTACTCAAGTTAAGAAATTGCACATAACGGTTCATTATTTTTAGACTTAATTAGTTAATTTGTTATCACAGCTACTATCAATAAATAAATATAGCAAAGAACCTTTAACAATGTTTTAATCCATTGTAGCTTTATTTTATGATGAGATGAATCCAAATATCGTAGGTTTTTTGTTTTTAATACTTGGGGATGAAGACAGGCCTCTACTACCTATCATACAGTATGTCATGTTCCTCTGTTTTTGATTTCTTTCTTTTTAAGAGTTTTATTACAGGTATGTGAAAGCTACATGAAAAATGTTAATTGTTTCTTAAAAGATCTTTTTTTTTTGTTCTACTGTATCAGGAAAAAATATATTTTGTTTTACCAAGTTGATGTACAGTGTATCTTGAAGATGTATTATAAATTATACAGTACATAGAGATTTTACTGTACACTGTCGAGGGATACCTGACTAATTAAACGAGTGCAATTCTGACACTGTATGTACAATGCTTGGTATGATTCACATTTACATGATTGTTTGTTTGCAAACCTTTTTGTTTGTTGATTCAGGTGGACCCGCTAGTTGTCAAAATATCTCGTTACAAATACTTGCTCATGAAAATAAAATATATACTGGTGTGAGCAAATGTATTAAATTATTAGGTAATAAAGTAATTGGTAATTTGAAAATACAAAACTATAATGCAAATTATCTAAACTTTCTTTTTGAAAAAACAATATCGTTTTTAGAAGAAATATATTTTTATTGCACGGCACCTAGGCGCTGAGCTGTCAAGAAGAGGTCGAGTGAATGAGTTTCTCCTTGATTTGATTGAATTATGCAATACAGCATTGGTTAGCTTTTTTTAGGCATTTTCTGTAACCATGTTTAAGCTACTGTATCAAGCAAGCTATGGTAACTTACAGCACATGCTGTTGTCAGAGCCAGATCAGTGTAATGTTGTTTACGCCTACACATGCTGATCCTTCCTTTGCCTGTAATGTCTGTTTTAGAGCACCGGGGGGCAAATTGACATTTAAGTGGCTCCAAAACGAAGCACCTATATTTGCGTTGTGATTCGGTCCGGTAAGTACCGGTCCGGACATGCTGTATAACAACCGGTTATATACTGCCACAGAGTTTCTGTACCCAACCCTACATCGGTGTGCTGTGTCGAGGCAGGCATAGTGATATTTATAAACTTGACCAATGTGGCCAACACTACTTCACAACATTGTTGGTGTTGGGCGAAAGAATAGCTGGGTGTTGATGGGTGCACTGTTCCTTATCAGCAAGCCTCAGTTTGATTCCCAGCTGGTCAGAACATTTTCTGAATGTCACCTCCCCCCCATTCTATATCTGCATTTGAAAAAGAAAATGGGTTGGTGTAACTAAGAGATTTGCAAGAAAAGCCATTTTTACATTGCACAGTTTATCAACTACAGGGCAATAGTTGCATGGAGGAGAAGCTTTGGATAAAGGTGCTATAAATGCACCATTTACCATTTGACCTCCGCCCTGCCTCAACACCACAAGATGCCACTGTCTCAGGCTATCAAGCTAATAAGTACATTCACAAGTTGTATAGAACAGCTATCTGCTACATTCACAGCAAATGCACTGGGCCCAACAGGATGTCAGGTGGTTACTTGCATCTAAAGAGTGTTACAGGCTACTGTATATTTAGCAGTAGTAAGCCTGGGGATGAAAGTTATTGAAATTACATAATTGATTGAGCATTTAAAGGAGTAATTCAACCCCAAAATGTATTTTTTCTATCGATTACTCATCCCATGGAGACTTGAGTTCAATAATATGTTTTTGTTTGTGTCGCTTTCCTAAGACATTAATTTGATTATAACTAGTATGATGGCTCAGGGCGACGTGCGACCCCGCCCTAAAGGGCCAATTCTTGGCCATCTGGCCAAGAATGTACAGTATATCGGACCAGTTACCAGTATATGGGCATTACCAAATATGGGCATTCCCAGATATGTCCTTAATATTGATGACATTCGGACAGCGATCTCCATATATGGGCATAAAACATATGTTAACTAGAAGCAGTGCTCTTCCGAGCACAGGTCTCCACCAGGCTGTTTGTCCTGGTGGTGCTACTGTATAATAGGCCAATGTAAAAAGGGTGGCATATGTTCTTCACCTTAGATCTTTCATGGCAATCGGACGCTGAATGCATGATTGAAGCATTGTGTTCCAAAAATGTGTTTTGCTAAAGTCTACCTGCTGGTGGCGCTATAACAGGCCAATGTGAAAAAGGTAGCATTTGTTCCTTGACTTACTGGGAATATGTGTGGCAAATTTCACGGTAATCGCAGGCTGCGTTGATGATTTGAGGAATTTGGTTCAAAAACGGATCAATCCTGCAAACTTTGGAAGCTAATATTAGCCAATCAGGATGGAATATGAAATATCAGACAGATCGGACTTGATCACATGACTATAGAGATACTGTGTACCGATTTGCATGATTTTTGGATAAAATCTCAAGGAGTAATATCCAAAAATGTGTTTTACATAAGTCGGCCCAAAGGTGGCGCTATAAAAGGCTGATGTGAAAAATGCAGGGCAAAGGTTTATCCTTAGCCTCTAGGGAGTGCGCTTACAAAGTTTGAAACTGATCGGTGGAGTTATAGGTAAAACCACAAATCGGCCTGTTATAGCGCCACCATGAGGCTGATTAAAAAAATTTGAAGTGGCATTTCTTCCTCGACCTAGTGGGAACGTGTGTGCGTGATTTCATGATAATTGCACTTTGCGTTTGGGATTTGAGGCATTTTGATCAAAACGGCTCAATCCTACAAACTTTGGAAGCCAATCTTAGCCAATTAGGAAGGAATATGAAAAATCGGACAGATCCATGTCGATCACATGACTGTCGAGATACTGCCTACCGATTTGTAGGATTTTTGGACAAAATCTGTAAGAGTAGTGCACAGAAATGTGTTTTGCGAACATCGGCCACTAGGTGGCGCTAGAAAAGGCCCATTTGAAAAAATTAGGGCAGAGGTTCTAGATTGGCATCCAGGGAATGTGTGTGCTCACTTTGGCAGCGACCGGGCTAACGGCGACTGAGATTAGGTGCACACAAACTGCGAGGACACACGGACGCACGGACGGACGCACGGACGGACGAAGGGGAAACTAGAAGCAGTGCTCTTCCGAGCACAGGTCTCCACCAGGCCGTATGTCCTGGTGGTGCTACTGTATAATAGGCCAATGTAAAAAGGGTGGCATATGTTCTTCACCATAGATCTTTCATGGAAATCGGACGCTGCATGCATGATTTGAAGCATTGTGTTCCAAAAATGTGTTTTGCTAAACTCTACCTGCTGGTGGCGCTATAACAGGCCAATGTGAAAAAAGGTAGCATTTGTTCCTTGACCTAGTGGGAATATGTGTGGCAAATTTCACGGTAATCGCAAGCTGCGTTGATGATTTGAAGCATTTTGTTCAAAAGCGGAGCAATCCTGCAAACTTTGGAAGCTAATATTAGCCAATCAGGATGGAATATGAAATATCAGACCGATCAGACTTGATCACATGACTATAGAGATACTGTGTACCGATTTGCGTGATTTTTGGATAAAATCTCAAGGAGTAATATGCAAAAATGTGTTTTACATAAGTCTGCCCAAAGGTGGCGCTATAAAAGGCTGATGTGAAAAATGCAGGGCAAAGGTTTATCCTTAGCCTCTAGGGAGTGCGCTTACAAAGTTTGAAACTGATCGGTGGAGTTATAGGTAAAACCACAAATCGGCCTGTTATAGCGCCACCATGAGGCTGATTTAAAAATAATTAAGTGGCATTTCTTCCTCGGCCTAGTGGGAACGTGTGTGCGCGATTTCATGATAATTGCACTTTGCGTTTGGGATTTGAGGCATTTTGTTCAAAACGGCTCAATCCTACAAACTTTGGAAGCCAATCTTAGCCAATCAGGAAGGAATATGCAAAATCGGACAGATCTGAGTCGATCACATGACTGTCGAGATACTGCCTACCGATTTGTAGGATTTTTGGACAAAATCTGTAAGAGTAGTGCACAGAAATGTGTTTTGCGAACATCGGCCACTAGGTGGCGCTAGAAAAGGCCCATTTGAAAAATTTAGGGCAGAGGTTCTAGATTGGCATCCAGGGAATGTGTGTGCTCACTTTGGCAGCGACCGGGCCAACGGCGACTGAGATTAGCTGCACACAAACTGCGAGGACACACGGACGGACGGACGCACGCACGCACGGACGCACGCACACACGGACGGACGAAGGGGAAAACATACTCTCCCCCAAGCCTTCGGCTGGTGGAGACAAATATACTCTCCCCCATGCCTTCGGCTGGTGGAGACAATTAGTAACGCCAAGCAGGGCCTTGGCAAGTTAGGACCTGGGTTTGATGCCTGGGGATCTCCATATATGGGCATAAGGGGGATTTTGGAGAATACCCATATATGGACTTTTACATAGGTGATGTTAACTGTGATATCACCTGTGATGTCACAGTGACAAGGGAACCAACCCATAGACTGTAAAAATATGTACTGACTGACACAGACGGAGACAAGCTGCGACATTTCTCATGGTAAACTGCAACCTTTGGTCGCAATAAATGTACAACCATTGATTCTGGATGACCCAAATGCATTTGGGTCTCCATCCGGAATCAATGGGGGTGTGAACTACTCCTTAACTCATATGCTGCCATTTAACAATACCTTCGTACTCTTTAACTGCCATTCGTCTCCATAGACTTCCATGTAATTCATAGTGCACGGATCATGCACACCCATGCCTAGATAATGCACCACGTGTGTCCACATTGCTCACAGCTTTCAAACAAAAAAATCCGAATGGAAATCCGTTCAGGCATTCATGAGATAGCAGCCATTATGTTTTACACTGTTGTGAGCTTGGAGGTCTGCTACCTGAGTTGTATGGGGGTTGTATGGGGGTTAAACAAGCAATTTCGCGATCGCTATCATGCCTACTAACGTTTTTGGGGTCCAAAAAAATTAAAAAAAAAAAAAAAAAAACTTTTTTTTTTTTTTTTTTTTTTTATTCACGGGATTCACGGGCGTGGCAGGGTGGGACAACGGGATTTTTAAGGGATTCACGTTTTTGGCAGTTAATGAGTTAAGTACACAAAACACTATTTCAGTATGTTTAAGTATTTTATTATATAATGGTTATTTTCCATCCAGCAAAATTAAAATTAAATACTTATTTTTTTTATATCTATGGCAGTAGTTAATTTGAGTGCATGATTAAAATGTTATGGGGGATTTTATTCTGCTTTATTATAAAACCAAATATTGACATTGGTCCAAGTCCAAAACCAATAGAACAACAGGCAGGTTCATGTGTGACTTTGAGTGATGTTGTAGTTTTAAGGCCCACCTTCCTTTTTTTGCAGACATATATTGTAAATTGTGCCAGGTTTATTAGGATTTGCCACTGGATCTGATTCAACCTAACTTCCTTCCAGTCTAGTCATGTCTCAGTTTTATGTATTTCTTTGCCACGGTGGAATCATTCTAAAGAGGTTGCCTCCGAATTAACACCGCTGTTTGTGTAGTCTTGCAAGAACTCAGTTCTCTGTCAGAGATTGTTTTAGCCTCTGACAAACTTAACATAATTAAATTAAGACGTTTACAAAAATAAATATGTTATTTGTTCAAATTAATGATGTTTATATCTGGCTGCAATTAAGGTCCTGTCATTCTGAAACCTCATTCGTCACTGACGCAGATCAAGTTAGGTGATTTGTTCACACCGCATCATATGAAAAAAGGCTCATACCAAAACACACAGCATGCATGCACACTGGGACATTTCTGTTATGCATCTCGTGCCATGCACTCCCAGCCAGGCCAGGTTTCCTACCCAGGGCCGGCAAAGTTTGAAGGCAGTCATAGCCAATTGGTCGTCACTGTGAAATCTGACTGATACATCTTTATCACAACTCCACAGATAGTACTGTATGTACCCATTTGTATGAGTTTTGTAGTAGCAGGGATGTGCTTTGAAGAAAATGCAAAATTGCTGAAATTTTGTCTGATGTGGCTGCTCTACAGACCACAGTCCTGTGCGTCACCAGTTCAGCCTCCTAGGCCTGAGGCGTGTGTATACCAGGATCTGTCGTCTCGGTCGTCTGGCACACTCTGCTCTGCTAATACAGTATGTGTCGGTTGTGGGTCCAACACAGTCCCGTTGTACAGCACCACAAGAGATTATCTTAGTTATTTTGAAGCCTGGGCATGGACACACACCTTGCAATGTGAACAAACGTGAACTCTGTTTGATCCCACGGGAAGTCCCCTTACCATAGGCTCTGCTAGGCTGCCGCTGCCTGCTCTGGGCTCCCCCACCACCTCTTACATATAGATTGCAGTATTATTTTACTCTGAAATATAACCACATGTTACATTTGTATACTCTCAGGGTTACAAATGGACAAATTAACAATCTCCTAAACTCCTCAAACACATATACAGTAAGTGACCATCATTACATTCTCTCTCATAAACTCTGTTTACTTGGGAAAGTCTTGTGCATAAACAGGTGTTAGGCCAGTTTCATTTCTCAGTAATTAATGCTCATGCACTGGGAGTTGTTGCTGCAGCTTCCTGTGATTCAAGAGGGAAAACTAATAAAAGCTAGCCTTGTAATGTTGTAGAGCGGTAATGCATTTCTCAAAGTCAAGATGACATAGTATTCATATTAAACATACAAGTGGCAGGTCTCTACTACCAGGCTAATCCTGGCTGCAGCAAGCCAGGATCCCAACAGAAATTGTCCCCAGATTCCACACATTACTTTCCCTAGTGGAAGGTGGTAGAAAGATGGGGAAAACACTGAGTGTCTTATCAGAAATCAACTAGCTTTATCTGAATTTGTCACGCACACTAACTTGACTAGTTTAACTGGCAGAGAACCTCTCGCTGATCAAGGACAGGATGTTCTGGGACGCCAAGATAAAACGCCACACAGGGAAAGGCATAGGGGAAAGGGCTCTCCCAAGCACTTCCCTT
This sequence comes from Nannobrachium achirus, assembly GCF_963921795.1. Classification (NCBI taxonomy): domain Eukaryota; kingdom Metazoa; phylum Chordata; class Actinopteri; order Myctophiformes; family Myctophidae; genus Nannobrachium; species Nannobrachium achirus. Next base: position 19,097,846 of record NC_137833.1, read on the forward strand.
TTGTTCCCACCTGACCTGGCACAGTGCCCGAAATACAGTACACATCTTCTCAACTCCCTCTTGACAGTGAATGAGACATGTTAATCAGCCTTATCAACCATCAACCGCGGATTGTGATGGAAAATTACTACAGTATACTGTACATTTGTTTGCTTTACAGACAGAATCCATTCTATTGAAGCTACTATGCAGCCAAGTTGAAGGTTATAACACTAAGCCTTAAGATATGCAGGTGAAACCAGATGATTTTGAAAAATCCCAGAATCTCTTAGAATATGATGTTTAATGAAAATAATTGAAATGCATGTGATTTCCTTATTTATGATTGAATAACAGAAACCCCTTTGTATTATGCTTACCTCCCAGAAATAATATTCTTGTGTTAAACATTCAGAAAATGTCATCAAAGAAATACAAAATAATGAATAAAATATGTTTATTTAGTATTACTGTACAATATCACTCAAAACAAGTTAGGTTGTCCTCTCAAGAAAGAGGATATGAAGAAATACTCTGAAGAATAACATCACAGCTGTACAATACAGCTACAGTAAAAGCTTTATCGCTATACAGTGAATATTGTCCTTTTGCTGTACTCATCTGATTTGTGTTATCTGACAAAGGATGCAAGAATTATGACTAGAAGTACATTGTAGTTGAGGCACAGAGGGACGAGGGTTGACGTGTTTTTAATCAACCATGTATTCTACAAATAGAGATAAACGACTCAAATACGTTAGTTCAACGTGGTGGCTTGAAACAGTGTCACAAATGAGGGCCTTCTAACAATACTAAATGATCACAAACGTGAAACCGAGGGTCTAAAATCTTGTTTTGCAGGATTTCTATTCTGCTCTCATAACCTTTTTTTTTTTTAAGTTTTAAGAATTCATGTATACAATTTGAGAACATTTTCAAGGAAGGCTATTGTAGAAACCAAAGAGTAATAATTAATTTCATAAATTCATAATTTTAATTGTCACACATATATAACAGCCTAGCTCCAGGCATTTTAGTAACAGCCTGGAGCTGTTCCTTTCCTATTGAATGGGGCACTGACTTAACAGAGTCACACATTTCTTTGTCTGAACTTATCAAGGGAACTACATAAAGTGTTATAGCCATACACCGTGATTGCCCTTTAAATGTTGTTGGATACAGCTATTTCTTCCACATTTTGAGAGTAATAGAGGGGAGTGGCACATTTTGAGATAATGCAAATGTAGCTTTCCACAGCCAGAGCCAGAGATGAGCCTGGTGCTTGTAATCTATCTCCGGGGTTTTAACATTATCTGAAATTCCCCAACTGATATTTTTCTACCATGAATTAGCAGGATGTCCAATGCCTGGCAGTACTTATCTGTGTCACAGTATGTATTGTATGCATCTTTTGATTAGAGACACAAATTAGATGAAGGTACAAACAAAGATAAAAAAAAAACACTCCATTTTTACCCTGCTGTTCCAATTATACACTGCAAAATCCTGAGCGTTAATTCAATTGTGTGAGTGTAAAGACTGACTCTGTAAGGCTCAATTTTGACACTCATTTAAATTAACATTCAGGATTTGTCTGCGTACTTTAATTGCTGATAATATTCTGTATTTGTTTCAAAACTGCAGATGAAATAATTTGGTACTGTAACTGGAATCTTCTGACTAAGGAACTTAAATAACAGGGTATAATGTGTTTTCAAAGAGCAGCTTCTTGGACATTCAAGCTTATATATGCAGTTGAACATGAGCGAAATAATTGTGTCACAAAAAATATGTTTTAATAACACTGATCTAATATAGATCTAACATTAGTCATTTCATATATACATAGTACAGCAGTTCACAGACTAGCAACATTCGTAAGCTACATACGCAGCCAGTTAATGGTTAATGTTTGGTGCCCATATGCTCTAGCCTAATCCTTTGGATCAAAGTTTAGGCCATAATGTTTTAATTAACATTCAGAAGCATTATAGGTAAAACATTTGGCATGTGATAGGCCTTATTCCTGAGTAACTATGCATTTGTAGTTTGTCAGATGACACATGGTTAAATATTGAAGCACTATATGTGCATATCAGTTCTATCTGTTATAGAAATATTGCATTGCTTATGGTCGTGACGAAGTCAGCCCTATATTCCCTTAGCCCGACGATCCATCAGTTTTGGGCTGGGATTGGGCTTGGGGTTAGTGTTAGTGTTAGGTTTAACTACTTGAACCCTGGCATCCATATTGTGGGGGAACATAGGCCAAAAATAGCAGATCTAAGTTCACAACATGTCACAAACGCTACACATTGTGAACTTGAGGGCTATTTTTGGCCAAGAGATTTGGTGTAGACCGGAATAAGTGATGCCTACAGTTGCAATTCAAATCTGTTTCTCTAAGAATAGAGTGGTTAAGGTTGAGGGAACATAGTACTAGAGCTGAGGGAACATGGGTACGCTCCCCTCTTGACATTTATATTACTAGATATTGTATGAATGCAATGTGAGGTGTTCCAACATTGCAATAGCTAAATTTACACAAGCTCAATGAATTTCAGTTTGATAATATGATATGTATTCTGCCATAGCACTTTACAGAGTAAATTCCAGTGTTTACACTAGCCAGGATTTATTATAGCAGCTATTCTAGCTAGTATTTGGTGAGATTATGGTAATCGTGGTCAGCAAAGATTTCAAGGGCTTTGGGCTGATGGAAGCCCTTACAGATGGTTTATAGCTTGTGTTAAATGGATATACAGTATAGAGCATAGCGGTTGCGGCCATTTTGTGGTTCCACCGATCCACAGCTCATTAATTTTTCCCATCGAGATTTCCAAAAATATTTATATCGATTATTTTAAGTTTAGAATTAAGCCATCTGGGCTAGTGGTGAATCATGAACATAGAATATTTAATTATGTGAAAAAACAAAGGGTATTTATTAATTTATTCATACAATTGAATGTTCTTTTATTATTATTTTTTTACAGAATCAAATGTGTTATTGTCATGATTCCCCAGAACCCTGGATGGCTTGATTCTAGGCTTAAAATAATTGAAGGGAATTGATTGGAAATAGGGGCCTTTTCCACCGGCAAAGAACCGGTTCAGGTTCTTTCTCCCGGTTATGGGATGAACCAGAGGTGAGCTTTTCCACCGAGAACCGAGGTGGTTCCGAACGGTAAAAGTTGGTTCGCGGCCAGTTCGCAAGAACGAACCACAGTTCCAAGAAAGTTGCCATCCCATAGGCGGGAGAAAGAACCCAAACCAGTTCTTTGCTGGTGGAAAAGGCCCCATATGGGAAAAAATGGACCGGTGGCCACCACTGCTGTGCCCTATAGGGTTCATTCTGATGTCCATGTTGTAGTGGAGTCGACTTGAATCCTCCCCTAACTGCAGAAACCACAGTGTAATATCTGTCATGTTTATATCTGAATCTCACTAGTGGATTTTTGAATGCAGTTCTTTACAAACCCAAAGCGTGTCCTAATTATTTAGTGTCCAAGTTAACAGTACACCATTGTCAGGTCCATTACACCATATACGTTGACTCCCAAATAGGCCGGAATCCATTCATTCAGTTCATTCAAGACCCTCATTCAATTTGCATTTGTTGTGTTGTTTGTTTGAGTGTATCATGAGCGACAAATGAAAGAATCACCATGCCTCGAGCCTAATTATGCAATTGGCGTCAGTACATGATGTTTTCTTTTTTCCTTTCATGTATAGGGTACAGCATAAACACTGGGTCCAGTGAGAGAGAGACCAATGTCTTCACAATACTTGGAAAAAGCAACCGTGTCTCTAGACTCAGTCCTGTGAAGCAGAGTATAAAGAATGACTTTTGCCTGAGTTTTCAGCTTACCTATAAATATATATTTCAAAGTCATTTAGCCGACACCTGATTGCATGCAGGTGCTGAGTCTCTTCAGTGTATTGTCCTTCCAACCTTCATTGTTTATGTTGTAGTTATATGCCTACATTATGTTTATGTACTTTTTTTTCTTTGTCAGTCTGATCTATGTCCACCCACGTCCTCCCGGGTCCCTCCGTTCGTTGACTGCCTGCTGGCCTCGTCCAGCAGATCCATGTTGTCTCGCAGAGACACTGCTATGTAGAAGGGGTGGGGCTTCAGAGTCAGGCCATAGTTATAGTCCATAGTGAGCTGCTTGGTCGGGTCTGCAGTGATGTGGCATTGATGAGCCAGCAGGGAAGTGAAAAGGAACAACTGCATCTTGGACAAGTCCTCCCCGATGCACCTCCGCTTCCCCTGAGAAAAGATGAGCACGCTGCTCGTCAGGTCTTTGTTCAGGCCTCCGTCCTGGTCCAAGAAGCGCTCCGGGTAAATGGTTTCCGGGTGCGACCACATGGCCGGGTCGTGGTTGATGGACCACTGGTTGACAAAGATCACAGTGTTCTTTGGTAGGGTGTAGCCCATGATGGAGGTTTCCGTGGTGGTAGAGTGGGGGATGGTGAGCGGCACAAAGCTGGTGAAGCGCAGCACCTCGTAGATGAAGGCCATGACATAAGGGAGTTCCTGCTGGTCCTCGATGGTGGGAAGACGACTGCGGCCCACTACCTTGTCCACCTCCTGCTGGAGACGGAGTTGCAGCTCAGGATGCCTACATTGACAGGCGAAACCTACAGTTTTAGTAGATTCAGAGTTATCACGAGCCAAAGAAAAAACACATACCTAATTATTATAGATGAGGTTTGATAGTGTTAATAAATATATTAGGGCATAGCAGTGGTGGCCATGTTGTGGTGCCACAGATCGAAAACCCATTCATTTGTCCCATAGAGATTTCCGAAGATGTTTATATACTGTACATCTATCTATACTATAATTTTGCCAATGTCTGTCTGAGTGAGTGTCTGTCTGTCTGTCTGTCTGTCTGTCTGAAACAGCGTTTCTCCTCAGTGGCTGGAGCAATTGATTTGAAATCGCATCACCATTAGCATATGAACACACCTGACATAACTGTGAAGCCCGTTTGTCACTTTCACAAATCGTATGCTGTATATTAGCATTTTTATGCTGTATCTACTATCTATTCTGCATCTAGCATGAGGCACATCTATTCTGCATCTAGCTTGAGGCAAAAAGTTTAACTAGCTCTGTGTGTGTGTGTGTGTGTGTGTGTGCAGGCAGGCGGGTGTGTGTGCAGGCGGGTGGGCGGGCGGGCTGGGGGGGGGGGGGGGGGACAGTATCTCTGTAGCCATTAAACGAAACGGGTTTCTTACATTGATGCTCCTACATCATGCAAGCACCAGTTAAAGTTACTTTCCATCCCTCATATACTGTGTGCACAGTGCACATCCCATAACCCACACACTGCACATCATTTCGGAGCTCATGTCTTTGAACGGGTAAGGGCTAGTATACTATAATTTTGCGAATGTCTGAGTGAGTGAGTGAGTGTCTGTCTGTCTGTCTGTCTGTCTGTCTGTCTGTCTGTCTGAAACAGCGTTTCTCCTCAGTGGCTGGAGCAATTGATCTGAAATCGCATCACCATTAGCATATGAACACACCTAACATAACTGTGAAGCCCGTTTGTCACTTTCACAAATCGTATGCTGTATATTAGCATTTTTATGGTGTATCTACTATCTATTCTGCATCTAGCTTGAGGCACATCTATTCTGCATCTAGCATGAGGCAACATGTTTAACCAGCTCTCTGTGTGTGTGTGTGTGTGTGTGTGTGTGTGTGTGTGTGTGTGTGTGTGTGTGTGTGTGTGTGTGTGTGTGTGTGTGTGTGTGTGTGTGTGTGTGTGTGTGTGTGTGTGTGTGTGTGTGTGTGTGTGTGTGTGTGTGCAGGCAGGCAGGCGGGTGTGTGCGCAGGCGGGTGGGCGGGAGGGGGGGGGTAGCCATTAAACGAAACGGGTATTTCTTACATTGATGCTCCTACATATTATCATGCAAGCACCAGTTAAAGTTACTTTCCATCCCTCATATACTGTATGGACAGTGCACATCCCATAACCCACACACTGCACATCATTTTGGAGCTCATATCTTTGAATGGGTAAGGGCTAGTTACTTTAAGCGTGGAACAGGGCTGGATTAACCATTGGGCCAGTGGGGCCATTGCCAGGGGCCCTTGGCTCTCAGGGACCCTTGGGGGAACTGGGCTGTGTGGTCATTGACAATTTACTCAAATTAAATGTATATGTTAATATGGGGGGCGCCTAACCCCTTGCAGGGGTTAATCCGTCCCTGGCGTGGAACCAAGCCTTCCAGCCTCCTGGTGAACCAAACAACATTTGAATATTTAACTATATTATATTAATTTTTACTATATAATAAATACCTTTTTTCGTGGTTTTCAAAATCAAATGGTCATGATTGACATGGGGAGCCTGGATGGCTTGGTTCCAGGCTTAAAATAATTTATATAAAATATAATTATAATGTAGTTATATGAATAATGAATTGGGTTGCACCACAAAATGGCCGCCACGGCTATGCCCTATATAGGCCATATTATTTACTAATTTGTGTGCTAATAAGTGCATTCTTTATGCTGCTTGCTGCTGTGCCTTTTCTATTCAAGTGTCTGACCATCAGTCACCAATGTCATTTGAGATGCTGTACAGAACAGCAGAGATGGGAAGATATTCATAATAAACTTGCATTAAAGGAGTAGTTCACCCCCAAAATGACTTATTTTTTGATTACTCATGCCATGGAGACTTGAGCTCAATAATATTTTTAGTTTTTTGTCGCATTCCTAAGATTAAATTTGCTCCCATTGATTCCGGATCCGGAATCAATGGGGGTAAATTTACTAAAATGTTTTTTTTGCCTTGGGAATGGGACAAATACAAACAAATATTATTGAACTAAAGTCTCCATGGCATGAGTAATCAATAGAAAAAAAGTCATTTTGGGGGTGAACTACTCCTTTAAGTTACAAACTTAAGTTTATGGGCTAACATGGGCACAAATTAATGATCACTTTTCACGTGACACTAGGCCTACATCTCGGTTCCAAATATTTTACTTTAAATCCACTACATTTATTTGAAAAATGTAGTTCCTAATTACTTTTGATCATTATCACAAAACATGCATGCAGTGTACATTAACCACTTACATCCATTTCCACCATATGAAAATAGCGATCTACAGGCTCACAATGCGCACTGTGAGCTTGTAGATCTGCTATTTTCAAAAGATTTTTATACATTTGAAAACTTGAAATGGGACATTCTGCACATGCAAGGATTAGTAGACTACTTTCTACTTTTGGTATACTTTTAAGTACATTGTTATACCAATACTCAACTAGTAAATGTTGTATTCCAGATCTTTACTTGTAACAGAGTATTACTTAAGAGATACTTTTACTTAAGTAACATATGTGAGTACTTTTTCCATCACTGGTCATCAGCATGCATGCTCTGACTGCTCTCTGGTGTTGTGTTAGGTCCTGCCTGGTTATTATTACATAACAGTATTACTGCAGCGCCTCAGTGCCTGACTGTATCTGCATGTGTAGGTTTATGGAGTTTGGGGACATAACTAACAGGGTGGAGAGGATAGCTCTCCACCCTGTTAGTTTGACCAATGGCTCAGCTCTACTTCCATGGCATCATGATGTAGGCCCACCTTATCTTAAAATCTCAGAAGTATTTATTTATTTAGAAATTATGATAGGCTCGTGTGTTATTAGCATACCTACCTGACAAGTATCAGGATGATCCACTGAAGTGCCGTCGACAGGGTGTCTTGGCTTGCTCCGAAAATATCCGTTAGAGTGGGGGGCACATAGTCCTTTCCAACGGGAACACCTCCGACAGATTTTCTCAGTTGGTCCAATGCCAGTATGAGCGCATCCGTCATGTCCCTAATTGCGCTTGACTGGAAATTCTTTCTGTGTTCAGTGACTTTATCTCCAATAAATGCGCTAAATTCCCTATTGACACTTTTAAAGTCCTCAAAGATAGTTTTGATGGGATTGGGGAAGTATTGGAGCCAGGGCATGACGTCCACTATACTCCCAGCGCCCACGGTTTTGGTGAACTGGTCATTTCGACCCACCACCTGCTTGAACTCTTCGTCTTCATAAGAATATCGTTTTCCGAAACATACTGCGCTAATAATGTTGGCAGTCGACACCACGAGATATGTCAGCGGTGAGAAATACTGGTGCGCCTGCGTTTCTTTTAAGAAACGCTGGAACAGTTCTCTCGCCTCACAGATAACGTGGTTTTCGAATGCCTTTTTGGTGTGGATGTTGCTTGTGGAGAACATGCGAACCGTGGACTGAGCCACTTTTCGGTGCACTTTCCACCACTCAGTGGCGGTGGCGAAAGCAAGCCCGTCACCATTGGAGACGTACTGGAAAGAGGTAAAGTCCGGTCTGCCAGCAAAATCGGCTCCCCTTTTAATGAGCGCCTGTCTGATCGAGTCCCCGTTCAGCACCACAACAGTCCGGCAGCCCAGTTTGATCTGAAAGACATTTCCATATTTCTTTGCCATGCGCGTGAGGGTGAGTTGAGGCGCCTTTCCAAGTTGCGCGGCGTTCCCGATGATGGGCCAAGGGAAGGGTCCGGGCGGACAGTGGATGCTGCTCTGTCGGAACCAGCGCCACAGGTGAACGGAGAACAGAAATGTCACGGATGCCAGCAATATAGACAGTGACGATGGCTTCTTGATCTCATCCAAAAAAGCATCCATGGTAGATCCTAAAGAGATGAATAATGAAATGCACAGATTAGCTATGTCAGTGTATATGGGTCTAACTGATATACAAATGACTCAAATTCATAATCATGAATATTACATAATCGGAGGATGTTGAGTACCTGGATGTTAGTCCTTATGTCCTCGGTGATAAATAGCAGCAGCAGCAGCGTTTTGACTGATCCAGGCTGGTTATTTTAATTATTTCATCCCATCTCAGACAGTTTTTTCTTTTTCTTTTTGTTGTTGTCCATATGAATTGATATGGGTTACATTTTGACCTGAAGACAGTTGACCAACAACACAAAACCCATTCAACAAATCTTTAATGTAGACCGAAATAAATCACAGCTGCTTCATTTGAGGTCTATACGTGAAAGCACTGGACCATGTTCTTCTTCTCTCTGTCTCTCTCTCTGTCTCTGTCTGTCAGTCTCTCTCTCTCTTTATCCCTCTCTGTCTCTGTTTCTCTCTCTCTACTCATATAGCCTTTGCTTTATCATTCATCCAACACAGTGCAGCATCATGTCTCGTCAGCGTCTGAGTCCTGGTTTGTTACAGTGGGTGGGTTTGTTGCATAGGGTGTCACATCACCCACCCCCTCCCACTCTCCCTCTCTCGCCCTCTCTCTCTCTCTCTCTCTCTCTCCCTCCCTCTCTGTGTGCATCCTAGTTGTTTTGCGCCCTGTAATTCATTGGTTGAATGTGTGCACAATCACTGGGGGAAAAAGTAGGCTACTCACATTTGTTTTACTTACAGTAAGTAAAAGTATCAATACAGTCTGCTTTAAATACTCTGTTACAAGTAAAATTCCGGAATTCAAAATGTACTTGAATAAAAGTGCATGCATGAAAAATGTGCCAATAATGGCAAAAGTAAAAGTAGTTTTCAAATGTATAAACGTTTATGAAAATAGCAGATCTAGCAAGCTCACAGTGCATCACATTGCGGTGCATTTTGAGCTTGTAGATCTGCTATTTTCAAATGGCCAAAGGGCTACAAGCTGAACGCTGAAGTGTTTAATGTATGTTTTGTAATGATAACCAAAATCTACTAAGTAACTTGTAACTATACAAGTTTCAAATAATTGTAGTAGAAGTAAAAGTACAATATTTTCCTCTTAGATGTAGTGGAGTACAATAAAATACCTAAAAAAATGTGAAGTAGGCCAGTATACTTATAAGTAAATTGAGGTAGTTACTTTACACCTCCCCTAGGGCCCTCCCTCCCTCGCTCTCTGTGTGTAGTTGCGCCCTGTAATTCAATGGTTGAATGTGTGCACACACTGCACAATGTTGCCTCCCCGCCTCTCTCGTTGTAACAGGCGAGAGAAATCTGTGTTATTGCCAAGCACAGTAGCAGATCCTATATCACACTCTAAAGTAGTATCAGTAAAATCATCCCTGTCGATTTAACTTTGAAAGCATTTGGTTACGTTTTGTTTTGTCCATTATAATATAGGCTATAGGCTACTCTTATACGAATGGATTTATTGGATTTTATATTTATTATTATTATTTTATATTTGCTGATGGTGCCTCTGTGGCTATAAATAGGCTAATCTTCAAACATATAGGCTAAATATCTTTAGATATTCTCATGGCATTATTATTATTATTATTTGCGTATTTGTCCGTATATATCGACAAGTTAGCGCCTTATTGATGCATGAGGCCTACAGGTAATTATATCATTGTTATATTTAGTTAGTTTATTAAATAAAAAAATAAATAAAACATTGCTGCGTATTTGTTTGCTGAGATAGGCTATATATAGTTGGATTTTAATACATTTCATATATTTAATTTTTAAAAATTATATTTTAATGTGTCAATAAAAAGGTTTTCATTTTCTCATGTTTCCTCTCAATCAACTAGCAGTTGCCAAGTGGGCTATACGCCTACTGGCTGCGGCAAGGGATAGGCTATAGGCTATGATAGCTACATCTGCAGCAGTTAGATCTGGCAGTGAGTGTGAAGAAGATGATTCTGTTTTTATTGTAGCCCATAATTGAAATGTCATTAGCCTACATACCTTTGATTAAAGACGTATCTTTGTTGTGGATATTATATGCTTAGAGTTTTGCATACAAGTAGTTATATTATCAAGCCACCAGGAGGAGGAGAGCCCCACGATCTTGCGCAATAATCTCACTAATTAATTTATACAACATTCAATAGTAGCCTATAGGGCTGGCTGTTCTCTGATTACTAATAGGCCGTTGTGTACGGGTACGTAGTTCAAACCTTGCGGCACTGATCAAGTAAGTACCAAAATATTATAATATAGGCTCTCTGGAATTTGATAATTCGTTCAATATAATAATAATGACAAATTAAAATACAATTTCAGATGATCTAATCAAGGATGAGTAAAATATCAGCGGTTATTGCCTTGTTTCATTGTAAGGTCCCTGCAGGCTATTCTCAAATATTGAATGAAGTTAGCGCACACTTTCTGGTATAGCCTAAGCCTATACTGGTAGGCCTACATCACTTCCTTTGTTTGCTTATAGACTTTTTGGCCTACTTCTTGTTGGTTTGGTTGTAGGTTTTCATCAAACATTAAGTTTACGCGCCCCATTCAGGAATGGTCCGTCCTTCTGTGGGTGTCTGGTGTGATGTAATAACCTATAGATTCAGCACCACGGATAGCGCTTTACAGATGAAGCCATATTAACCTGGCCTATGACCTTCATTTCATTCTATGCTCTTCGATGGGTTGCTTTTCCCCCCGTTGTTGTAAATAGGCCTTTCTACCAGGTGGAAACAGTACTCAAATGTTTTACTTAAAAACAATACTGCAATAGAAATACTCTACAAGTAAAGGTCGCATTGCGTCACATCGTGAGGCATGCGTTGCATTGAGCTTATAGGGTCGGCTATTTTCAAATGGCCTAAATGTATATACAGTAGGTCTGAAGTGGTTGGTGTATGTTTTGTAATAATAATCCAAATCTACTACAAACTAGTAAATAAAGTTTTCAAATAGCAAAATGTACAATAAATGTACAGTAAATGTACTTAGTTACATGACACCACTGCTTTATTTCTCCATTAATCTTAATCTTAATTAATTTAATTTAATAACCCAAAGACCACTTATAATCACATTATAATGCAGTGATAATGCATTATAATGTCTTTTGTGTAATATATTATAACTGAGAATTATACTGATTCTTAAAAAAAATAGTGTCCAGAAATAAGTAATTATTAATGCTTTTCAATATTTTATCATCATTGTTAATAGACTAACTATAATTATACAGTGTTATAAGGAGGTTATAATGCATATAATGCTCCTAGAAAGTGTTGCCATGTATGTATTTATTTATTTGATTTAGGGACAGTGCACTCAACATCACTGTAAATGTACCAGTGTGCCAGATGGCTAATTTTACAATTACAATTTACAATTTAGCAGACATGCTTATCCAGTGCGACATACAATAAGCAAGGTAATCACAAGAAAGAAAATGTAGAGCCTCAAGAAACCCATTTAAACCAAGAACCTATAGCATATAAACAATATAATCGAAACAATATAATTGTAAAAGTTGAGGACAGTGTAAAAGTTGTTGGCTACAAAATGCTTGTTCTATAGTATACTCGACACCAGAACATCTATTAGAATGTTAAGACCATAGGACCAGATAGATAAAAGTTAACGTGGTGTAATGTATTAACATGAGGCAAGGCATGGCATACAGCTTATGATGGTGATGGCATGGTAATGGTAGATGGTAAACTGATGATGATTTTTTAAATAATGCATCAAGGCAACACAGGAAACAAACTAAGGAAAACTGAACTCAGGAAACAAACTAAAGCAAACAAAATGAACACATGCTCCTGTCTGACTGCTGTGGAATGGCTGCCTTTTAAAGGGCAAGCTGAAATTAAGTGCAGGTGGTGTTAATTGGCAATCTTATCAGGTGAGTTGAGTGTGAGTCTATTGGGCTCCTCCCACTTGGGGCAGAGCAGGAGCAGGAGGGGAGGGGATTTTCTACAGCCGCCCCATCAAATATAGTCATATTTGATCATAAATAAAATCCCTTGTTCCCAGTGTCAGTTCAGGGCTAGCTACACCGTAGCAGGTGGGAAGGGTGAGCGAGTCTGTTGGTTGGCCACTCAGGTGGCTGCAAACACTTGGGCAGGGGGTCTGGAGGGCGACCTGGAGGGTAGAGCCACGATGAGGCCCACCGATGCCGGCGGGGACACTTCGGGTCAATGTCTGGGGGGCGGTGTCGGTTGGGTGCCAGGCCGGGAGCTGGGGGCTGCGACAGAGGGGGTGCAGGGTGCACCTTGGCATGCTGCAGTGATTGTGGTGGTGCATAGTGGGCTTGGAGAAGAGCTGGTGTCAGGGAGGGTTTGGGAGCCAGGGCTGAAGGCACCATTCTAGGGACAGGGGGTGCCACCGGGAGAGCTGAGGCTGAAGACGACCCTGGGACTGGAGGCACCACTGGAGGGGATGCAGGGGGCGTCTGGGTTTGTGGTGCTGGTGCTAGCTGGAGGGGGGGCTCGGGTGCTGGTGCTAGCTGGAGGGGGGGCTCGGGTGCTGGTGCTAGCTGGAAGGGGGGCTCGGGTGCTGGTGCTAGCTGAAGGGGGGGCTCTGGAGGTGGCAGCACCTGGAGGGGGGGCTCTGGAGGTGGCGGCACCTGGAGGGGGGGCTCTGGAGGTGGCGATGTCTGGGAAGGAAGCCTGGGTGGAAGCAGAGACTGGGAGGGCCCGGGTGCTGAGAGAGTCGACAGCTGGGGAGGAGGCCCGGGTGGAGGCGAAGACTGGGAGGGCCCGTTTGCTGGGGGAGTCGACTGGGGAGGTTCGGGCACTGGCTGGTACTGCTGGGGGGGCAGCTGGTAGGACTGCTGGGGGGCCGGCAGGTAGGAGGGCTGCTGGGGGGCCGGCAGGTAGGAGGGCTGCTGGGGGGCCGGCAGGTAGGAGGGCTGCTGGGGGGCCGGCAGGTAGGAAAGCTGCTGGGGGGTCGGCTGGTAGGAGGGCTGCTGGGGGGCCGGCTGGTAGGAAAGCTGCTGGGGGGCCGGCTGGTAGGAAAGCTGCTGGGGGGCCGGCTGGTAGGAGGGCTGCTGGGGGGCCGGCTGGTAGGAAAGCTGCTGGGGGGCCGGCTGGTAGGAAAGCTGCTGGGGGGCCGGCTGGTAGGAAAGCTGCTGGGGGGCCGGCTGGTAGGAGGGCTGCTGGTGCTGGGGAGCCGGCTGCTGGGAGCTGTACTGCTGCTGGTTGTAGGCTGGCTGCTGAGAGCTGTACTGCTGCTGGTTGTAGGCTGGCTGCTGAGAGCTGTACTGCTGCTGGTTGTAGGCTGGCTGCTGAGAGCTGTACTGCTGCTGGTTGTAGGCTGGCTGCTGAGAGCTGTACTGCTGCTGGTTGTAGGCTGGCTGCTGAGAGCTGTACTGCTGCTGGTTGTAGGCTGGCTGCTGAGAGCTGTACTGCTGCTGGTTGTAGGCTGGCTGCTGGGAGCAGTACTGCTGGTTATAGGCTGGTTGGTTAGCTGGCAGGATAGGAGCTGGACTCTGTGACAGGGGGTAGCCATTAGCTACATTAGCCTGCGCTATATGATAGCTTGGTGCTGGCTGTCCATAAAAGGTTTGTTGGTAGCTCCAGTACTGTTGCCATGCGTTTTGCCTCATGATCTCTATCTGGTCAGTATATAATTGGCCCATACCTGATAGTCAAGTAATTCCGGCTCGAAGGACCATGTAAAAGTTGAGGACAGTGTAAAAGTTGTTGGCTACAAAATGCTTGTTCTATAGTATACTCGACACCAGAACATCTATTAGAATGTTAAGACCATAGGACCAGATAGATAAAAGTTAACATGGTGTAATGTATTAACATGAGGCAAGGCATGGCATACAGCTTATGATGGTGATGGCATGGTAATGGTAGATGGTAAACTGATGATGATTTTTTAAATAATGCATCAAGGCAACACAGGAAACAAACTAAGGAAAACTGAACTCAGGAAACAAACTAAAGCAAACAAAATGAACACATGCTCCTGTCTGACTGCTGTGGAATGGCTGCCTTTTAAAGGGCAAGCTGAAATTAAGTGCAGGTGGTGTTAATTGGCAATCTTATCAGGTGAGTTGAGTGTGAGTCTATTGGGCTCCTCCCACTTGGGGCAGAGCAGGAGCAGGAGGGGAGGGGATTTTCTACAATAATATTGAAATAATATGTGCAAATGAAACTATACATACACATACATACATACATACGTACGTACATGCAGGTAAACAATGAATCCAAATCCTTTTTCCTTTTCTTCCTCAGTAATTATAGCTATTTGTATTTGTTGATTACATGTATTAATGTGTTAATATTCAAAAAAAAGTCCCCAGGCCTTTTTTGTGTTATCCTTTTAACCTAAAGGCTTTACTATACCTTTGTGCTGTTTATTAGTAGACTATTATTATATATTTTGACTAATTAAGTATTCAATCAATCAATAATTCAATCAATTACACACACACACACACACACACACACACACACACACACACACACACACACACACACACACACACACACACACACACACACACACATAATATATATATATTATTTTTTTAATCAATTACATTCTTAACATTGTGGTCAAGAATACAAACTTCAGTAAAAAAAAAAAAAAAACGTGAGAATGAGAGATGATAGCCATATCATGGTAGCCATATCTTGCAATGGTTGGGGGTAACCAGGAGAGAGAAGAGTCTGGGACGTGTTGAGTGTTGTCACGGGTGTTTTAGGGAAGGTTCAGACAGCTTGTCTGTGTCGTAGGATTGTAATCAGGCTTTTAAGGTATGGGGGTGCCGTGCCTTTGGTTTTCTTGTAGGCCAACGTCAGTGTTTTGCACTCTGAAGCCAAAGGGAGACATGTGATTGAAGACATTGTGGATCATTTGGAGGGGCCTAAATGAGCATGCCGGGAGGCCAGTAAAGTTACTGGAGTCAAGACTGGAGGGCTGACTCCTGGGTGAGGAAAGGTCTTCAAAGGAACTAGGGTCTAATCCTTCCAAATTGAAACCCGAAAGATTTTCAACAGTATACATCCCGAGCTGGATGTTAAAAGGCCATTCAAAAGTGAAAACATAAAAGCATGTAAGCAGAGAGGAAACAATCAAGTAATGAGACAACATTGCAACAAGCGAGGCAATTGAGGACAGACGTTTGAGTACAAATGAGGACAGACATTTGAGGACATGCCCTAACATTACCTTTCACCCTTTTTACCTTTCCCTTTTAATGACCCTTCATTAAAAGGCACATACATTTTCACAGCGTGGCTATGCAGGAGGCTGTCTTATGTGTAGGTAGGTCTGCGTGTGTGTGTGTGTGTGTGTGTGTGTGTGTGTGTGTGTGTGTGTGTGTGTGTGTGTGTGTGTGTGTGTGTGTGTGTGTGTGTGTGTGTGTGTGTGTCTGTCCGTATAGCTAATCTCGCAAACCAGTGGACTGAAAAGCTTGAGATTGCTTGTTTATTTTTACACATAATATTTGGAAAAAAGTGGTATTTAACTCTAATTTCATAATACAAGTCAAGAGGGTTCTGACCGAGCTGACCCTTCATAGATACTGTCAAATGACTAACATCATACGGTAGATGACTGAAGTTACAAGCTGGCCACATGCAAGGCCTACGTCCTGTTGGAGCCAAGCCGTTTCCATGTGGAGCCGAGATCCGCATGATTAGATTTTTGGAGTGTGTGTGTGCGTGCATGCGTACGTGCGTGTGTTGGCCAACAAAGCACAGTCAACGGTCAAACTAGTGATCCTGAACATCCTTGGTCATGAGACACTTTGGGTGCTTTATGAGCTTGTGATGTTTGGGGTATTGTCTGTTTCGTTTAAGGGAGACATATTTAGTGCTTGGATGGCAAAGAGGAATTCCATCCACAGGTTATCTTACAACAGTTCATTCATCAGGGCTCCCATGCAATTAGTTTCCCTTGTTTTCGCTACTATCTGATATCATTTATATCTATGGAGGGTATGGGATTATGGGAATGAGATGTTTTTTTTATATATATATCAACCATCTTCATATATGCCTACACTAGCAACTTCATGAGCAAAGTACAAAAACAATATATGGTTTGAAAATCAGATATAATTAAAAATATTATTAAACTTAAGAGATATTTGTTGTGGGCCAGCCTATGGACAGAGTAAACCTGGCTGCTTAAGCAAAACGATACTTTAGTAGAGTTTTGGGTTGTGTAGTTACCTTACCATTATGTAACTCCAAATATTGGCAAGATATCTTAAATAGTTGTTGTAGGAAGAAGATCCAGTCTGTATCTGCAGATAAATCAACAGAAAGTTGGAATCTTTATACAATAAATAATAAATACAAAAAAAAATACTTGAAGCTGGGTTTTGTAATGTTATTGCTTTATTTGTGTTTGTGTGTGTGCTAAAAGAGTGTAGGTCATTGGGCAGCATCTTTTGAATTATCAATTTCTAATCAACTGTGCAACTATTGAACATATCTGGCCAATATTTGGAGTTACATCATGACAAGGTATCTATAAGATATGGATAACATATTTATAAATATTAACCTTTAATGACATGCCCAAAAGAGGGATGCTGGGTTCAATGTGGGTTCGTGTTGTGTTTGTCCTCCACCGTGAACTCAGGACTAGTACTATTTGTCTTCCCTGTCTTGAGCCCACCCCAAATCTAGCACTGCACCCGAGAATGGTTTACACATTGCTTTCCTGTTCTTTTTGAGTGACAGCTCAACAGCTCATCGCGTGTGAGCAAGCATTGAGATCAGAAGAGCTCAGAAAGGTGTACGTGTGTGTGTGTGTGTGTGTGTGTGTGTGTGTGTGTGTGTGTGTGTGTGTGTGTGTGTGTGTGTGTGTGTGTGTGTGTGTGTGTGTGTGTGTGTGTGTGTGTGTGTGTGTGTGTGTGTGTAAAGAGTGGCTTAGAATGAGAAGATGCACTGAAAGTATAGTTCAGTTTCAAGAGAAGAAGACTCGAAATTCAAGATTCTTCATTGTTACATTCCATTATATACAAGTATAAAGATAATAACATTCCTGGGTTTTGGATCTTCGAAATTTTGGCAACATGAAAATAATAGCTAAAATGTAACATAACAATAGAAAGTTTAAAGAAAATAGAAATAGAAAAAATATATAATACAATAACAGGTGCACTAGTGGCTTTGTTAGGTGCTCTGTGCATGGTTCCTACCTGTGGTCCGATCCCTGTATTCGTGGCATACGGTAACTACTTTACCCTGATATCATGCATTAAATATACAATCACCACCACCTTGAAGTGTCTCCGACTCTATCCAGAATTCCTCGACAGTTATACACATGCTAAACGTGTGTGTGTGTGTGTGTGTGTGTGTGTGTGTGTGTGTGTGTGTGTGTGTGTGTGTGTGTGTGTGTGTGCGCGTGCGTGCGTGTGCGTGGGCGAGCGTGCGTGCGTGCGTGCGTGTGTGTGTGTGTGTGTGTGTGTCTGTTAAATTATATAAATAATTTGATTTGTGTTTTGCTATTCCGTTTTGCCAACATGAGCCGTGGTGGGGGCAGAGTAACTTCTTTCTTGGAAGTTATATCATTTGCAAATGAGCGTGATAGATGAAGAGGGTCATTACTTTGATTTATGTGTATAATTAATGGAAGCGTGTGTGCAGGGTCCTCAGAAGAGGTGTGCACGTCACCAAGCTTACAAGGCTTATCTTAGCCTCACGATCTGTGCTGTGAACTACTGAGGGGGAACAGGAGAACAGAGAAGACTGCTCCAGGCTATTCTAAACGTGTGGAGCAGAGTCACGCACATGTGCTCCATCATAGGGGTGACATGCACAGAGAAACACTGCTGACAACTTCACTAACCACAGATAAACCTTCACACAGCCAACACACACGTAGGTCTATACGGAAAATAAGTGCTATCATCATACGCTTCGAAAAGGAGCAAGGCTGAAACATATACTGTAGGGGTATGAAAGAAATATAAGCAGTAATTTTACATAGCCTAATGTTTATAAAAAATACGTGTGAGAAGATATATTTGGTCAAAATAAATTAGTACATCTATTGTTGTGAATATATATAAGTAAAACAATATCTGATTTGAAATGTATAGGCTACAGTATGAGATGGAAACAAATACATCAAATGAAACTGCAGTTTCAAGTGTCTTGAGTTACGTACATGGACATAAGTATATGGTAAATAGAAATGTCACAGTTGAGCACAGTTTTGATAGCCTAACGTTGATAAACCTATAAAAGACATAAAATGTGATTAGAAATGTGAATACAAAAACATAGCATGAACAATTTTTCTACAGAGTAAAATGTTACTCTACTGTGCGAGTCCCTCTGTAGGTGCTGTTGATAATATGTTCAGATGTGAATGAGAAGATAAAAAACTTTGTTATTGCAACAGGTTCTCACCCCCAAGGTGTTAGACCTGTGCCTATGCAGGATAAAGTAAAGAAAGTAACAATACATCATAAGCAGATTTCAAAGAGATCAAATCAATTTCTGAATACAATATTACCATGCCTTCTCTTCCTTCAAGTGACACAATAATGTCTGCATTATTCCATCAAGTAGGCCTAATAGTGCACTTCAGGTTTAGATGCTAGAGAACACAGATTGTATATCATCATTTATCTTATTTAATTAATAGAATTGCTCCATATGGATTTTAATATATTATGCTTTTCAGAACTAGTTTTAAATGTAGGTAGTGCTTTTTTTATAATGACCATCTATGTATTGTGTGCCAAATCCAGGCAAAGGTCAGTCTTTAGAGGACCACAGTATATGACAAGAGTACTACACACGCACGCACACACGCTCGCTCGCTCGCTCGCTCGCTCACACACACACACACACACACACACACACACACACACACACATCAGGACTGTCTGTATGGCCCCATCTTGTTAATTACTTTACTCTAGAGATGAAACAACCGGCCGCCGTGAGATTGGGCCGACTACAACCAAACCAAGCTGCCTGGCGATGAGTCAGGGAGTTGAGCATTGGGGCAGACCACCCTTTAGCTGTGGTCCAACTGTGGGCGCCTCATTACGACCGAATGACCCCCGTGACTCGAAATGTCAAACTGTCCGACAACAAACCCCGCAACCCCCGACTCACCCGAAATTTTCCCCAGAAGACTGCAAATTCTGTGTGCATGTTTTTGTGTGTGTGTGTTTTTTTTTTTGCAACGGTAGAAAAAATGTCAGTTCATGAAAAGAGAACGATGCTAATGAGCCTCTCAAGTATCCTAATGACCTTGCAGATTAACTGAGTGCTCACTGAGGTATCTGTATGGCTTTTTTTGTGTCTGGCCAACTGTTACGGAGGCCCTGGCCAAAGCGCAGTCAGCAGCCCGTGAAGGCGTCTCCCTTCATTCTCACACTAAAAGGGCATTTTCCCTCTGAATTCTGAATCAGCGCGCATACCGTGTTTTTGTGTCGTGTACTGCAGGAACACCGCTTTGTCGGAAATCTGTGGAGTTCAGCTGAACTGCCGGTACTTTGGGATGAATTGGAGGCGTATTGAGTTTTTCCACCGCATGACTGTGCTTTCAAAAAGCACGCCAACTCTAAAAGCTTTGCCCTCGTCTACCCTCGTAACCGTTGTCATCAGTCTTGTTTTTAATTGAAAAGACTGATTTGGACTTCTTGGGAAAAAAGAAAGTCTGTGACAAAGGGAAATAGCTGCTAATGAAGGCTGAGGTTTACTGTGTGAACTGGATGAACTCAGGATAGGCCTATGTGAAAATTAATCATGACGTTAAGTAGCCTATGATAATGACTGACGAATAAAAAGAATCTCAGTGTTAATCCTTGAGTTTTGTTCAAGCTATCCAGCTTGTAGACAGTAGGCTATACTGCCCTTTGTACAAATCAATTTGCAAAGAATGTTCAATGGAATGGTATGTTTGTTCATGTAACATTTCCTGTAGGAAATTATGACCTCCACTTGAACCAGTAAAGCTAGCACAATTTCACCTATTGCCAAAGTACATGGAATAATCAGGAATTCAATTCAAACCAACAGTAAAACATAACTTAAATCCACTTTAACTACGATAGCCTGGTGTCTACATGGAAGGCTGTAGGCCTACTGTATGTCAGAGCAGATGACCATTTTGAATAATGCTTCCAGAGATGATAACAAAGCGGTGGCGGGCCGATGATGCCTAATCTAGTCTCTGCATGATGACATGTTGCTATTCTAACCCAAACTGGGTCTGTCATTAAAAGTCACTGAAGCCTGGCTATCTCGCCCCTTGTGTTTATCTCTCCCCCCCTGTGCGAGGTGAAAGGTGAAGCAATGCTCAAAGGGGAGCTAAGCCTCTCCTCCACGACCCCCTCCCCGGGCCCGTCTTTGGTGTTTTCACAAGCAGGTAATGATGACGGACAGTCACGCAACGATGGGCTGCGGCCTGCGGAGGTGGAAGTCACGCAAGGTGCCTTGTCTTATCTTCTTTATGTCCTGATACCACAGCATAATGAGCAATCTGAAAAGAGGGCAGTGGTGGGGAAAGTACTCACATTTCTTGCTTAAATAAAAGTATCAATACTGCAATGTAGAAATTCTAAATATACTTGAGTAAAAGTACAAACGTGTTGATATAAAAAATATACTTAAGGTACCAAAGTAAAAGTACTCGTTATGCAGAATGTCCCATTTCACAAGTTTTTAAATGTATTAACATTCATAAAAATAAAAATAAAATCATTTGAAAATAGCAGATCTACTGTATAAGCTCACAACTGTGAGCTATTTTCAAACAGCCAAAATGCCTTTAGGGCTGAAGTGGGTAATGTATGTTTTGTAACAATAATCAAAACCTACAAAGCAACTAGTAACTAAAGTTTTAAAATACATGTATTGGAGTAAAAGTACAATATTTACCTCTGAGATATAGTGGAGTAAAAGTAAAAGTACTGAAAAATGGAAATACTCCAGCAAAGTAAAAATCCCTCAAAATTGTACTTGAGTAAATGTACTAGTTAAGAGGGTATAAAACACTGTCACGATGAGCATTAGTCCAACAGACAAGTCCGTGGCTGCAGTTCAAACAGATCTCTACATGTCTAGAGCTCTAGAAAATACTCTATTGGAGCAAAGCAAAAACAAAAAAATCAAATGAAAATTCTTTACGATGACAGCCTTAAGTTATTAATCATTTATAGTCATCATTCATTTAATAAACATTAATGAGTCATTAATCATTTATTGTCATAATTAATTTAATCATATATTTAAACATAACACTTTATCTGAATTATCAGCTTCCTTTTAGAATGATCTCAAACTAATAAATGCATGCTTGCAGGTACATGTAGGGTTACACTGTTACAATGTTGTGGTTACAGTACAGTACAGGATTTTCAAATATTAAAATAGTTGTGCCAGTTTCTATATTTATGCCTGGGTAACGCCTCAATGTCTATAGCTGCTGTCACCTGTTGTGACGTCACATTGTTGTGACATCACATTGTTGACCCATATTTGGCAATGCCCATATATGGATGCTCCTAGATGATGCCCTGTTAGGGGAACCACACTAACAGAATCCCTTTTAGACCCATATACTGTATGGAGATCTCTGATATTCCCATATCTGGGAAGGCCAATTGTGTCAGTCAAACCAGTGTGGCTGCCACAACATGAGTCACACTTGTAAATGAATTCCGTCCTTGTCCCTTGTATGCCCATATATGGAGATCCCTGTTGTTATTTTGTCCTAATTTTGTCCAACTTAAACAACCAACCCAACTCGAATCACACTTGCAAATGAATTCTGTCCTGTGCGAATTCATGTCCTGCGTGAGGTCGCTTTTCGCCCTTAGGGTGTGACTGGTTATAGGCTAAAATAATATTGTTATTATTATATTTTCTTATTGTCGCTGAGCTGATCATCATTCTGAAGGATTATCTGACATGCCTTTTTATATGCAATACCTTTTTTAATGTAATGATCCATTCAACCGAATTCTGTGTATTGTGTATTGTGTGTGTGTGTGTGTGTGTGTGTGTGTGTGTGTGTGTGTGTGTGTGTGTGTGTGTGTGTGTGTGTGTGGACTGGTCTTAACACACACACAACACGTGACATCTTATTTCACAGCAAACGTGAGGGTGGTCTCGGTGTTCCCAATTTTGAATGGACATATATTGCTACAAGGCTCTCCCATTTGTTAAATATGTTGAACAATGATGACCAGTATGTGAGAGAGCTTGCACGCTCTTCTCTTTTTCTGGACCTAAAACGACGTAAGGTCCCTCTGGCCTGTGGCTCGGATCCTAGCTTCCTAGGTTTCAAGAGGAAGCTTAGTGGAAAGCTGGACAGTCGCTCTCCTGGCTTTGGTGTGTGGTCAGACTGGCTGGACTTAAATGATCTATGTTGCTGGGCGGATGTTACCTTGGAGTGGGTAGGGTCTAACTCTGAGGCGTTGGCTGTCTCGGAGGACTTTATATCTGACCCCAGTATCTCTGTCAGAGCAACTATGACTGTGTGTGGAGCAGAACACCAACTGCCACTGACTAATGCCCGAGGTCGCCTCCTATGGGCACAACAGCAAAGGCAGCGTCAGCACTGGACTGAGCTGAGACTGCAGGGCAAGACCGCATGTCTCCCTGCTGCGGACCATTCTGTATCTCACTCTGTGTTCAAAAATGTTGCCATAGACGAATGCATTGTTGTCTTTACCCTGAAAGCGAGGTTGCAGGTTTTACCAACTAAACTGAATCTCTCCATCTGGTTTCCAGGCAATCATGCTCCTTACTGTATACATCATGGTCATGAACAAATAGCTGAAACCATGTCCCATATCTTAAATGGTTGCCATG
The DNA here is from genome assembly GCF_963921795.1 of Nannobrachium achirus. Classification (NCBI taxonomy): domain Eukaryota; kingdom Metazoa; phylum Chordata; class Actinopteri; order Myctophiformes; family Myctophidae; genus Nannobrachium; species Nannobrachium achirus. The sequence continues at coordinate 19,121,374 of NC_137833.1, forward strand.
TATACAGGGGACTCTACATATGTAGGCATGACAGAATAGTGGACTTGATATCAAAAGATATCTCTTCCATCTTCAGGTCCTCCATCATGCTTTATAAGCATTCTACTGTGAAGCCGAGCATGTTTAACCTGTGTAATGATGATTCTGTGTTCTCTAACATCTCAGCTAACACCCCTGATGTCATTGTTGTTAACGAAACCCACAGGGAGGTCTTTATTCTCGAGGTCGGCTGTACCTTTGATTACAGCTTAGAGGAAGCCTTCTTAACCAAAGTGTTAAAATATCATCAGCTAGTGCAGACCATCTCACAGCTAGGCTACAGATGTAAACTTATAGTTTTTATCTTTGGGAGCCTAGGGCACGTACACAAGTTGGTTGTGAGGGGCCTTCAAATGGCCGGCCTCTCCAAAAGGAGGGCCAAACAGTTAGCAAGGTACTGCTCTGTATCAGCTATTATAGGAAGCCGCTCGATTTGGAGGAGGCGTTGTTTCCTTTATCCATGATTGTTGTCTGCTATGTTCGACTTGTATTGTATGTAACAACGTTCTGCCCTACATGCACTTTGTAACGGTCTGTTTTCCTAATTATCTAAATGCACTGATATTGTTTATGTCCTTTGTACATTCGTGTACTTCTACTTATGTGGGCATAAATAAACATTTCAAATGTGTGTGTGTGTGTGTGTGTGTGTGTCTCCAGAATATTTGAATAGTCATTCTTAATAACAGTAGAATATTCAAAAAAACATTTTAGTCAGTCATGCACATGTTGACATTATAGTTTACAGTGTCATTCTTAATGGCCTGGAACAGTACAAACAAATGGAACAGGGCAAGCAGTTCTCCGGAGCATTAAGCTGTGACATATTTTGCCAGCCGTGTGCAAATGAAGCGTGCAGGCCTATACAATTATGCAGCCAATTGTGGGGCCTTCTGAATTTGGGAGGCCATGGTGTAATTGTATCAGACATCATGGAAAAAGATGTCAGGAGTATTCGTTTTTGGTTCTTTCGTACGTGATGTTGGATCGCAGTATCCACTGATGTTGCATTGGACCCCCCCCCCTTTTGTGTGTGTGTGTGTGTGTGGGGGGGGGGGGGCATTGTATGGATGCAGCAGACCTGTAGTTTCTCATTTGAGACTTCATTGGGGGAGATTACATTTTTCGAACCGTATTGTTGGAGTTAAATCTTCCTGGAGTTGGACAATGGTGTGATGAACCACACAACAACATTAACTGACTGGATCAGAAATGAATCCATTGATTTAACAGGTTGCTTGTGTGAATGCTTTCATTTTCAATGCTTTGAGGTTTCATTGCCCACTGCTGTAATTTAAGGGCCTTTGCCATGTTTACATTTTTGTGAGGACACTTAGCAAAATGGGATAGGCTAAAGGTTAAATAGATAGACTGTAGAAAAATATGGACGATGCGAAGCCATTGGTTTCTATGCAGCGCAAATGGCCCTTTTCTACCCCTTGGAATGGGTGTCGCCATCATAGAATTGTAAAGGCATCAGAGATGCTATTGGCTGCCAACGGTCACGTGCAACCGCAGGGATACATGGGAGAATGTGGTCGGAGCCTCCCGAAATACAGCACACGAAGAAGAACACAGCCGGCTGGTATCAGTTTAGTTGGCCACGCCCCCCCGCAACTTTATCATTTATTTTAAAATAAATTGGACCACATTTCGACAAAACGAATATGATGGTGATTGAAAGGCAATTTTTAACTAGCGATAGGAACCATACACATACAGTATTCATGAAAATGTTAATTAAGGTTAGAAAACGAAAGGGGAAAATAAATGGGATCCAATGGAGAACAATTCTTTTTGCGATCGGCCGGGGGGGGGGGGGGGGGGGGGGGGAACAGCGCAACTAGCGGCCAATCATAGGAAGTTTTAGTTCCGTATTGGAGTCATTTTAAATCGGCAGAACTATGCCCCTGGTTAAATATCAACATGTTATTGCAAAAAATGTTTCCTAAAGAACCCCTTCACAAAGATATGGCACAAATGGTCACATAATGGTCCCATTTCACATATAAAACACAGGATGTTATTGTGCAGGGTACCACTGTCTGTAAAATTAGGTGATCGCCAACTAAATGATGGAGAGTTGTTAACAAAATGGACCTTTATAGATCTTTAACTCTTGAGAGCGGCCATTTGGTTTCATTTTACGCTCTCAAGAGTTAAATTAATGTTAGACATCTGCACATAATTAGATAATGTAGAAGAATTGTTATTTTTGAACAATGTTTGCCTGTTATCTATCCAACATCAATACAGCACGGAATTGTGGACAAAATCTTATCCAAAGATAACAAAATATTCTAAGATTTAGGTCTGAGAGGCTAAATCTCATCAAATGGTGGTCCGTGGCTCAAATGCCAAATAAATGATGGAACTTGATATGAAAAGGGTTGAAAACAGAAAACCACTACTGTACGGCTTACAGTAAGTGGTTAACACACTCTGAACGGTGGAAGGCAGCAGAGATCCCCTCCCTTACAAGAAGTCCCCCATAACAATCAGTTCAGATATCGTACTGTACTGTATGTTCTCAGCTTATTGTTTCACAGGGGATTGGTATTTCCTCTGAGCCAGTGGTTGTTGCTGATATGGTATTCAGGGCTGCTCAGATAGCATCCTATAGAGGCTGATTACATCAGGCTTTACTGCTACAATATTGTACTATTATTGAGTGTTTTTTTATTTATTTATTTATTTATTTATTTTTTTGCTCTTTCATTGACTTGGTGAAAACAAAACAAAAAACATTTCCCTGTTGTATTACTTTGAATTGATAATATAAATTAGATTTGTCATTTCAGAATAATTAATTAATAATTTTAACAGGATGGCACAATTTTACGAAACGTAAGTAATACATATAGACCTGTGTGTGTGTGTGTGTGTGTGTGTGTGTGTGTGTGTGTGTGTGTGTGTGTGTGTGTGTGTGTGTGTGTGTGTGTGTGTGTGTGTGTGTAAAGTTATATAGGCATATATATATATATATATATATATATATATATATATATATATATATTATATATATATATATGATTTACAATTTAGGCATTTAGCAGAGAGATTAACAATAAGCAAGGTAATACAGTTCATCAATACATCAAATGCATAGAAATACTGTAGTAATGTAAGAAAAACGTAGGTAGGCCAAGCACCTATACAGTAAAAGATGAAATACATACTGTACATTTTTTTGTACCAGCGTGTATCAGCATAACTCAGAGTGGAAACAATCTGCTTCCTCTCCTCCCAGATGCCTCTGGTGTAAGAAGTGTAGACAGGAATACCGGCTCCCAGCAGATCACATCTATTGAGAGAAGGAAGGGTGGAGGGCAGCACAGCACAGCATAGCTTATCATTAGAGCCAAGACCAAATGTACACCCACGCATGCACGTATACACACACGCACGCACGCACACACGCACATGTGCACGTGCACACATGTACGCACACGTGTGCAGACACGCACGCACTAGGGCATTCACCAAATATTCGAATATCAAAGTCACTATTTGACGTTGTTCACCGAAATCGAATATTCGCGTATTTTTTGCGTATTTTTTTCGCATATTTTTTTTTTTCGTCTTTAAAAATATTGTATATATATTTCTTCATGGTTTATAAAGCTTGGCTAGATAGGAAGTCATAAAAAACCCTGACAAGCACTTGGAATTGTAGGTATTAATGTGACTCGGTTCCGCAGATAAATATTGTGAAAATAGCAGATCTACATGCTCGCGTTGCGAGGCGTTGTGAGCATGTAGATCGGCTATTTTCACAATGTTCGCCTCTTGCTTACTTAATATTTGACAGTTTGGCCAGTCCTGTCGAATATTCGACTATTCAAATACTTTGAGGTCGAATAATTTGAATACTAAAAATCACTGTTCGTGAATGCCCTAGCACGCACGTACGCGCGCGCGCGCACACACACACACACACACACACACACACACACACACACACACACACACACACACACACACACACACACACACACACACACACACACACACACACATACATACATACCGGTACTGTACCTGTACACATTATAGACTATTAAATAACTAATGCATCTTCTTAGGCAGTGGTTGAGCTATTAGTTCTTCATGCCAGACATTTTTCAATCCTGTTGATCATTGTAATAACACTAGTCCTGACTCATATTTTGAATAAATCACAAATGATGAACGAAAGAGCTGACAACCAAGCAAAGTTCAGTTTCAAATCCATTATGACTTGAATGTTTCACACAGCACACCAGATGGCCATGAGAGACAGACAGAGAGAGAGAGTTGAAGAGTGTTTTTAAGGCGATAAGAGAATGAGGGCCTTTGTGAGTTGGCCTCTACTCTCTCCATAAAATGCTTCAATACATAACCCATAAAGACTTATGGTCCCCTGTTGTGTGCGGAGGAAACGTTCTCACACAACAAAAGGCCAAGCTAACAAGAAGACATTGGTGACGGCGCTTTCAAGCATGACATTCTCATCATGTTGCCACAACATTAGCAGAATGTCACAGCCTCTTACCATGTTACCATATAAGGCTGCCATTGGCTATCCCGATTCGACCAATCAGACGGAGCCGACCAATTGGACCGTAAAACCAGAAATGACTAATTTTTCTGACATGAGTATCAGACGCGTAATTCGTCAAGAAAGGAGGTTAATCAAAATGTATGGATTGCTATTATTATTATAGTTGTTGTTGTATCATAAATATCTAATAAATATCATTGTATTATTTTACTTTCTATTTAATATATTTTTTATTATTCCTTTTTATTTGTATTACTTGCTCTCATTTTATTTGTCTTGCTTTCTTGTTTCCGGAATAGTTGCTGTTTGTTGTGTCAATCAATTTGTATTAATTTATAATAAACGTACTTACTTACATACTTACTTGCTTATTCATTTATCTATGACTCCTATCCCATTTATCTTATCTTAAACTGCAGCAATGCAGCATGCACAATACTGCTTCAGTTTTATTTTTGTTTTATTTCCATTTTATCAGGTGCCATTAAGTCATTGTTCCAAAGTACGACAGGTCTGACTGCATGCATTATAACTAAGCCTACTTAACCTCCAATTAGATTTTGCATAGCGCCGTACAAAACGCCATTGTATAATTTGTCCCTCAAGTCTTAATTCTGTTTGCATACAAACGCGTTTTCTTTTGTTTGTAATGATGAATGTTTGTATGTATTTCTATCTTGAGGTCAAACCAAAACACTAATATTGACATCCCCCTCTGATGTGAGGTCAACTGAAGGTGCCCGGTCTTAGCTACTGTTTGGGGTCTGTTTAACGGTCAAAGGCACAAAAAGACGACATGCTCTAATAACTCAGATAGAACTCTAATGAGATTTCTGCTTTGTTTGGTCTCCATGCAGTGTGGTGGTGTAGTCCCTCCCTCTCCCCTGGACTGACTGAAGGACCTGACAATAACAGACTGCTTAGCTTTCCTCTCACAGGCCCAAGACCTTCTTTGGCTTCAGAGAACGCAGCAAGCCCATCTTAGTAGGTCACGGCACACCTTCTGATTACATGTCATGTACTACCAGGGGCGTCACAAGGAGGGGGGGGGGGGACTGAGTTACTAGGGCCCAAGGTAGGGGGGGGCTTAATTATTCTATACTTTAGCTATTGAAAAAGAGCAGATATACAAGCTCACACGCTGTGAGCTTGTATATCTGCTATTTATCAATAGTTAAAGCACAGAATAATGTGTAAACCTTGTACCCAGGGCCCAGAGTTTGGTGCAACACCCCTGACTATTCTATCTATACCCTCTTGGTGCTGGAGCCCATTTGGCAACCGTTCATTTGTGAGACAGATGACAGATTGAGCATAAAAAGATGCTGTACTTCCTCCTTTTATTTTTACATACAAAACTAACCTTTTTTTTTCTTGTCCTATATATTTTGCAAGAGCCGACGTTTGGAAGTACACTGCAGCAATATAGCCACTGTGTTGGTGCTGGAAGCTGTGGTTGCCAAGGTGTTTAACAAGGTATACAAACCATTGCCAGGACTGTGTGGGATTGTTTTGTTTCTCTGACTTAAGAGTGAAAATAAAGGAGTGCTGTCATGGCTTTGGTATACTCCAGCCAGGAGGTGAGAGGCAGGCCTGTCATTCTGGATTACTTCTGTCTCACCAGGGCTTTGATGTGCGCTGACAGCCCAAGATAACATTTACAAGTTGGAGGAACCCACGCTTCCTCTCCCCGTTTGGCTTGGTGCCAATCTCTTGAGGAAGATGCAATAGGCAAATAGTAAATTTGCTCGTGCCTTTCTATTTGCATGTTAGTGCGTTGTCTTCACTTTTGAAGGAAATAAAAAGCTATGTGACCAGAATTATATTGTGAACAATGTTTTATGAACATACATTGGCTTTTAATATTGGAATGCAATACAATTCACAAGTATTAAAGGGAAACAAAACCTTCTGATCGTTCTAATTTTGGACACTGGCTTGGTATTAGCTGATGCTCAGTGATCTGATCATATAGTGCTTACCAATTCTGAGATTGATATTCCTATGCCTTGTTATATTGTTGTAGATGTACTGACATATTATCTTGATTATTATATTGATGTATTGCCTGCTTATTGTAAATCGCTTTGGATTAAAAGCGTCTGCTAAATGCCTAAATTGTAAATTGAGGAAACTAAGGGTTGTTCACTGACAATGGACATTTAGGCTGATTTATGAATGGCGTATGTGAATGGCTTCTTTTCCATTGATAAAAGTGTGTTGTGTGTTCTGTTGTATGTGGCTGTCTCTTTTTCCAGGCCAGCTCATGACATTCTTTGTAGTTTACATTCCTCTTTGTAACCAGGTAATGGAGGATGTGTCAGGCTCAATGGAACACACCAAACTGGACTGGCAAGGTCGCAGCAGGAGAAACACGCGAGGGCTCATCTCCCAAGTCTCGCACGCACTCTCGTACACTCAGTCACACACCTCTCGTACTCTACGACACACTCCGACACACACACACACACACACACACACACACACACACACACACACACACACACACACACACACACACACACACACACACACACACACACCCCTTTTCAGTTTGAAGTTCAAGTGCTTCAGTAGCAGCAGCAGTGTTATCCCATTCTAGCTTGTGTTACAATTTTAAAACGGGTGATTTAAGATGCAGTATGAAACGTAGAGGAATGAAAAAGGCTTACTTCACATAATTCTTCATTGCTTGTTGATATAACGAATGCTTGTTTAACAGTGTCAATCCCACTGCCAAGAGCGTTCCAAGAGTGTTCAAATATAGCGTAGGTCAGTGTGTGTGTGTGTGAGTGTGTGTGTGTGTGTGTGTGTGTGTGTGTGTGTGTGTGTGTGTTTGTGTGTGTGTGTGTGTGTGTGTGTGTGTGTGTGTGTGTGTGTGTGTGTGTGTGTGTGTGTGTGTGTGTGTGTGTGTGTGCGTGCGTGCGTGCGTGCGTGCGTGCGTGCGTGCGTGCGTGCGTGCGTGCGTGTGCGTTTGTGTGTGTGCGTGCGTACGTGCGGACGTGCGCGTGTGTGTGCGTTTGTGTGTGCGTGCGTGTGTGTGTATTTGTGATTTCTTTTTGGTCTCTTTGGATTCCAGGAATTGGCCTGGGTTGCTGCCAGGGAAGTGCAGAGAATGTTAGAGAGGCAGGGGCTGACATTTCTAAAAGGGCCTTTTGGTGAAAATATTGAAAATAGCAGACCTCCAAGCTCACAACGCATCGTGTTGTGACGCGTTGTGAACTTGGAGGTCGGCTATTTTCAGTACTTGATACCACACTGAACTAAGCATAATCAAGTCAATACTGGAGATGTGGCGTAATGGCATGGATTTCTACACAGAGAGGGCAATTCTTTCAACATAAGATGCTGCATTCAATTTCAGGAGAGTTTGGACAAGGCAATTCTCTTGAATGCTGCCTTTCAGGTATGGCATGGAAAGAGGGCATTTGTATTTCTTTCAGCGCAGTAAAAACTGCATTCATGGTCTGGAGAGGGCACTTTTTACAGATGGATAACAGGCTCAAGCCCCCTTTGATGTCTATGTGTGCACGTGCCTGGTTGCTGCAGAGAGGGTGTAGAGCGGTAAGATGAGCTGGTGAGGAGTTATTGTTACAGCACAAGCATCACGTGTGGTGGCTTTGCCCTGACAACTCTCTGTTGCACCGTCTTCTCACGAGAAGATCATGTGAGGGAGGGGAAGGCCTGCTGCGCAGCAAAAATGGCACACTGAGATATACAGCAAAGAATCTCTCCAGAGCTGCTAATATAGAACCCCCAAATCAAATGTCCAGCAGAATCTGTTGCATTCCGTGTGCTTCTGCATGGACATCAAGAATCAAGAACCCAGTTCAAAGACCAGGTATTGCACACCTTGTTGCGACGCAATCAAAGGTGGCTCTCCGGATTAGCTGATGATAAAAAAAAAAGACAGATCCAACGGCAGAAACATGATATTATGAACACTCAAAGTTGGCTCTGACTCATGTCAACATGAAATATCAAAGTGAACGGGACTATTGAATTGAATAGAACTGGACAAATAGTGTCCAGGTCTTTATTTTGGTTAAATGCACTGTGCTTGTTAATACAGGGATATTATGCCATTTGTAATCCTGTAATCCCATCTACTGAACACAGGACAAAGCTCAGCTGCAGGTCAGAGAGGAAAGAAGTAAGGCAAGCGTTCTTGAAGATGTGAGTTTTCGGTTCATACCAAATGGGATTGACTTATTCATGAGAAAGAAATGTTTGATGACTTCTCTTATAACTGTTATGTCATTTGACATGCCAGCCAGAATCCAGTCCAGGCTTTTCTCTCCAGATATTGTGCTGCTACATTTAGAGCAAATCCCTTTGATCAAAGCCTCGAACCAAGCCAACTGCTCTCTGGTTTGGATATGTCTGGCATAAGTGTTTGGTAATTATCTACCATACCGCTGTTAGCGGCACTGACAGCTTCCCTTTGTGTTGTGTAAGCCCTGCCGTTCCTTCCTGCCCTTAAGAGGAGTGTGCCGAATTCAACACTTTCAACTGGACTTAGTGACAGGACTTTGTTTTCGTTTGTTTTCTCGTTGCTAATTGATGTCAACATGGGGTACTTCTGCCTCGACCCAGAGCATTTATAACACAAGCATAATAAAGGCTATAAAACACCAATTGGGGTCAGAGGCCACTGACAAACTATAGCATGGTTCAACAAGTCTGAAGGTATTAACAGGGGCGTCACAAGGGGGCGAAAAGTGGGACTGGGTTAATAGGGTCCAAGGTGGAGGAGCCGTAATTATTTTATACTTTAGTTATTGAAAAATAGCAGATATACAAGCTTACAGCGCGGCACCGAGTGCCGCGTTGCGAGCTTGTAGATCTGCTATTTTTGAAAAGTCATGAAAATGTGTGCAAATCTTTGAATATATGTATTTTTTAAGCGAACATTTGTAACTCAGATTTTGCTTCTGGGGGGTCCCTGGAACAAAATATTTTGAGATGGGGGTCCGTGGCCAAATACATATCATTTTGGGGTTCCTTCACATGAAGAAGTTTGAGCAACACTGACATAGAAACATTCATTCAAAAAACCTGAAATATTCAAAGACTTGCACACATGTTCAAGATCTTTCAAAAATAGCAGATCTACAAGCTTGCAATGTGAGCTTGTATATCTCCTATTTTTCAATAGTTAAAGCACCAAATAATACGTAATAATGCGTTCCCAGTCTAAATGGGTTAAATCCCCTCCTGCTATGACGAACATTCATGGGGGGCCTGCAGTGAAGCCCAGAATTTGGTGCAACACCCCTGTCTGACGGTATTAATATCACATAATGTAGAATACGTATGTACACTTCCAGGTTCAGCAAATAGTTCAAGCATAAATACAATTTCACTCATTCTTACACAGCTCTGTCAGTCATTTATATTAATGATTAATGAGAGTGAAATCCTTTGTTGTTTGAAACTCACTGAAGTGTAGCAGCCTTACAGGGCCGTGTCATCACCCACGGCCTGAATGTTTTTAAAAGCATTTAGACATTATATTGAGGCAATCCTCATCCTACCATGGGAATAACAAGCATCAGAGACTTGGTTTTCGGACTGAGAATAAGAATAACATGCAGCTGGCTAATTGAAAATTAAAGTAGGCCTGTCACTCTTTACAAAGATTCTCATCCGGCAGTGTTGAAATAGACTAGTTGTATCTCTGTTTGAGTACAGTCAGTGAACTACATGGTTTGGATCCTTAGCGGTGTGCCGTGAGACAAGTCCAGGTGTGCCTTGGGGTTTTGTGACAACCACACATTTGTATTGCAATTTTTACAACTTTACAACAAGTTAAGAATTGTCTTTTGTCTATTTCAAACACTTTTAACCTGGTGTTGCCATTTTGTGCATTTACAACACCCACATCTTCAAAATTAGTGAAAATAGACGATCCACGATCTCACAATGTGCTGCGATGTCATACATTATGAGCTTGTAGATTTTCGCTCATTTTGAAAATTTGTGAAAGTATACAAAAAATCAGTCTTTAAAAATAAAGACTCTGCTATTTTGCACTGATATGAATATGCCGTTTGGAGTGCCTTGGCCACAGACATTGTTGGAATCCACTGATCTACAGAATATCAAACAGGGTTAGGTCTTTATAAACGTATTTCTGGCTAAATGTGTTTGGTGACTTCACTGGCCTGTGTTCAGAAGTTGCAATAATAAGCTGTAAAATATTGAAGCATAACATGGGTATTTAAGTCACAATTAGTTTTGGTCTGCACAGGTAGTACGTGTAGAGTTCATAATTGTGTTTCCTCAGGCGACTTGGTTTTGTTGTTGTGATGTTTTTGTGGGGAAAAACCCCTCCAGCCATGCAGGTAAACAACACTGGTGCCATTTTGTCTGTCTGTCCCTTTTATCAAACCATTTATCACTTCCTGGTCTTGGATTTGGCTGGGTAGGAAAAAAGAACTGGCCTATGCGAAGTAAAAGGAAAAATACTTTTTTTTTTTTGTTGTGAAGTGCCCTTAATTATAATTTCCAATTCATTTAAACGTACATGCACCTCAGCTGTGGCAACCGAGAAACTGTTGTCAGTGTGTGTGTGTGTGTGTGTGTGTGTGTGTGTGTGTGTGTGTGTGTGTGTGTGTGTGTGTGTGTGTGTGTGCATGTGTGCGTGCATGTGTGTGCGTGCATGTGTTCGTGCGCATTACCATTGTGCTAGTGGTAGAGTTATATTTGACCTGAGCTAAACCTATGATAGTGGGTTTCATGGATAGCTAAGACTCAGAGAATTTGTCCCTAAGCTGTCATGTTATAGTAAGGGGATTTTATAAGATATTTGACCAATCTGCGAAGTAAATCGTTACCAAGAGATTTCTTCACCAATGTGTTTCTAAAGGTGTGTAATAATATGTACTAAAAGGTTGAAATTCAACTCCTGGGGGAAACCTCATAAAAAACTTATTTGTGTTTGTGTTCCATTAACTTTACTATAAAGGAAAAAACTCAAAAGATAAATGTGCTTCAAGTAGCATGTGAGCGGTCAAACTAGGGTTTTTTCATGATGCTGAATCTATTGCAAGCATTTGTTTTGCACGAAAAACATTCCTTGGGCTAAAAACGGCCCCACAAAATGACTTTTCACCGTTTTGTGGGGGTCATTTGTAGCCCACGGAATGTTTTTCGTGCAAAACAAATGCTTGCAATGGATTCAGCATCATGAAAAAAAACCTAGTTTGACCCATCACATGCTATTTAAAGCATATTTATTTTTTGTGTTTTCTTTCCCCTGTATAGAAAAGTTAATGGGACACAAACCTTCATCAGTTTTTTATGAAGTTTCCCCCAGGAGTTGAATTTCAACCTTTTAGTACATATTATTACACACCTTTAGAAACACATTGGTGAAGAGATTTCTTGGTAATGATTTAGTTTGCATATTTTATTATGTTCCCCTTATTATTAAAGAGGATGACAGAGTACAGCATCTTGCAGTGGGCCTGGTGTACAAGATACACTACACCACTAAGATACCCATGTACCTGACAAAATGCTTCCAACACGTCAAGGATGTCCACAATTACAACACCAGAGGCAGCGCCACAGACCATGTCCAACACAGATTTGGCTCAAACAAAGGGTCAAATTCGTTCTCCTGCTATACCACTAAAATGTTGAATCCCCTACCGAAGGCCTTAAAGGAGTGTAAATCCCTAACTTCCTTTAAAACCGCTCTGAAAAACCACTTACAGGCGAGGCGGCTGCCACTCGAAACTGGTAACAATAAACCTAGCCTAACCTTACCCTCCCCCTGACCCTTCTATTGTAAATACCTTTTATTTGTTTTTCTTTTCCTGATGATATCTACTGCATAGTACTGTCTTCTATCTGTCTGTCATTCGATAATGATAACCTACACTATCCCGCGGGGGAA
>NC_137833.1:19138861-19141361 GCF_963921795.1 Nannobrachium achirus
CAACCCTTAAACCCTTAAAACTAACATATAAATGCTTAATTCTCATAGTAAATATTTTTAAACCTTAAAACAAGCATTTCTCTTCTAACGACCACAAAAATGGTATTCACAATATTCTATTTCTCAAAATCTACATTCACTTATGGGGTAATTTGGCCCTCACAAGTATAGTAATAGAAGTACACAGACAGACACACACACACACACACACACACACACACACACACACACACACACACACACACACACACACACACACACACACACACACACACACACACTCCAGGCTACTCATTCCTTGTCTGTGAGTCAGCGCAAAAATAGACATGCCTCCTATCAATCTGTGAATCCTGTGTCCTCCTGTTCATGTAACTAGCCTTACATGTATTCTTTCGAGAAATGACACAGTAGATTTCTCAGGCAGATTTACTCCAGGCCGCTGACCTAACCTTACTGACGTAGTCACCACCTCGCTTGATATGCGGGAGCTCAAAATGAGAAGCATCTCGAAAGAATCTTTGGCACTCAGTTAGGGATGTACTATCCAGTAGCATAGGTATGTGCCAATGCCAAACCAAACTATTTTGTGAGATGTACTAGATCTGAGCAATAAGAAATGCATTAAGGCAAACCTTTCTAAAACGTATCATTCATGTGGATCATTCACAAATTGTATGAAAATACACTTTTTTGACACTTTGATCTAAAGCACATTCACCTTCCATAATTGTTTGTCCCTACACATAAGCACTTAACTGACAAAAAGGCTTGCTTCAGAGACCCTCTAACTTGGATGTGGTCAGGTGGGGTAATAAGGGCACACCAAATTCTGGGCCCTGGGTACAAGGATTCACTCACATTTTGTGCTTTAACTATTGAAAAATAGCAGATATACAAGCTCACAGCGCGGCACCGAGTGCTGCACTGCAAGCTTGTAGATCTGCTATTTTTGAAGTCTGAATATTTCAAATCCTTCTAAGGGTTTTTTGAAAAAAACTTGTTTCTATGTCAGTGGTGCTCAAATATTTTCATGTGAAGGACCCCCAAAATGATATGTATTTGGCAACGGTCCCCCATCTAAAAATATTTAGTTCCAGGGACCCCCCAGAAGCAAAATTTGAGTTACAAATGTTCGCTTAAAAAGTACATCATTCAAAGACTTGCACACATTTTCAAAAATAGCAGATCTACAAGCTCGCAGCGTGGCTTGTATATCTGCTATTTTTCAATAGCTAAAGTATAAAATAATTAAGGCCCCTCCACCTTGGACCCTAGTAACTCAGTCCCACTTTTCCCCCCCTTGTGACGCCCCTGAATAAGGGTGGTATAGAATACCGGGTGGCCTAAAGCCTAGTTTATTAATAGTTGTACGACAAAGTATAAATCATGCTTTACTATTCACTACATTGAGCGTTCCTGGCTCCGGTACACAAATTCTCTGAAGAGGGGAAATCTCCCCATTCCATGCTGCTGCTCTGGTTCAGTGGCTGGTCAGGGGAACTCAGGTGTAACGGCAGAGACGCGGGCATGTTAAAGCGCTGGCCATCTGCCAGGGCTTCTTAAGAGTAGCCCTCAGCAAACACAATGCTTAGCCACATTAAACCTGGTGTTTACATTAATTATTATAACTAGCCCTTACCCGTTCAAAGATATGAGCTCCAAAATGATGTGCAGTGTGTGGGTTATGGGATGTGCACTGTGCATACAGTATATGAGGGATGGAAAGTAACTTTAACTGGTGCTTGCATGATAATATGTAGGAGCATCAATGTAAGAAATACCCGTTTTGTTTAACACACACTCCCCCCCCCCCCCCCCCCCCCCCGTGTGTGTGTGTGTGTGTGTGTGTGTGTGTGTGTGTGTGTGTGTGTGGGTTTGTGTGTGATTGTGCATGGCCTGAACAACAGCGCCCCTCCCTTAACATGTGTGGTCACAAAAGGTACTGTAGGCTAAATAGATATAGATACACCATAAAAATGCTATTATACAGCATACGATTTGTGAAAGTGACAAACGGGCTTCACAGTTATGTCAGGTGTGTTCATATGCTGATGGTGATGCGATTTCAGATCAATTGCTCCAGCCACCGAGGAGAAACGCTGTTTCATACAGACAGACACTCACTCACTCAGACAGACATTCGCAAAATTATAGTATAGATAACAGCAAAAATGGCACAGAGTCATCGTATAACAAGGTATATAGGGCTTAAGTGGTTATGTATTGCACAATGGATACCTACAGTACACAGTAAAGTGTTAATTGCACAAATGTGTAAATCAACACTGAAGATGTTAATGTGTACGGTCATCCCTATAGTTTCCCTCTAAAGTTAAACAGAGCAGAAGTGTTCACTTATGCATGCGAATGCACATAACAAATATCTATCTGTATATTCATACGTTGTGTACTTAAAAGTAAGTAAGTGTACTTAAAAAAAGAAAGAAAAACATGATAATAGAAATAAGACAGAATACCTCAGTCTCTTTGTTAGTAAGAT